>NC_041407.2:56180798-56430798 GCF_900747795.2 Erpetoichthys calabaricus
GGTAACATATGATTATTTCCCAATTAAGCTGAAGATTAAATTAGAAGAAGAAATCAAGATATTATCTGTAATAAAACTAATTTGTTTGCCTTGACACTAGAATCCATGAAGGCTATGAAAAAACTTGTAATCTTGCCCCACCTTAAATTCCTTCTCACCTTTCCATCAGCGTCTTTTGTTTTGTAAATGTGTCGATCAGCACAAGCAGCAAGCAGCCTGCTATCCCATCCCCCCACCACTAAACCCAACTCGGGCAAAAAGTTCTCCCAGCTCAAGTCTTGTTTATCTGACTGTTACAATCGATTTCTCCCTATGTACGTTAATCTAATCCGGGAGTTTGCCAAATATCAGCATTAATGGACTAGGACAGTCTTAGAAGTATGTACAGATTTTTGTCCAAAATGATGTTAGTTTTGTGCATCTCCAAAACAAAAGGCCTAGTGATGTTGGAGCTAGATGGCAGTGCTTGCATAGCGGATCTTGCCATGGGTATTTTTTAGACAATTTTAAATTAGATATACGTGATCAATGGAAGCTTTTTAATTGAATTAGGAAGTGCTTGGCACAGAAATGAATTCTGTGTATGGCTGAGTTCTACTCCCTTTCTGAGATTCTAATTAAGAAGATCTATTTCCCACTGTTCCCTAGGATCACTGGAAGGTAGATTCTTTAAATTTATTTTTATATATTATTGAAATGCTGTGTGAGTCTTAATCAAGACTAAGTAGTATAGCTTCTGGCATAGATATGCTTATAAAGTGTTGAAAGATGGAATTATTTTAACAAAAAATCTAATTTCCCAGAAGTAAAATTGTAAGTTAGGTAATTCCATGCCACTTTCAGCTTTAGATATTTGTAGAGTTGCCTTTTGAATGAGTTCTGACAATAAATAAGATTTTAAGAATGAATAGAAATAAAAGAAATTTCACAATTAGAACCTTAGAATAGTACACACATCACAATAAAACTTTCTGATGCAGTTTTAGATACATATATTATCAGTGAACTGAACTGAGATTCAATGGTCTTTTGTCTGCAGTCCGTTCCTCTGTTCAGTACACAAACTGATACTTTCGGTGAACTAGTTCAGTGCACTGTACTGCGAGTCTCTTGTCTGCAGTTTGCGAACGAACTTGCAGTGGTTCTCCAGATTAGTAGGAGGCATACTGGTTCATTCATTCAGTTAGTGTACGTCATGTGGTGGTCATAGTCGCTCAGTCAGAGTGAACTGATCAGTGGGAGGTGCTTGGTGTCATCTACTAAGTCAGTCATTGGCTTAGTTGTCATCATGACCATTTTGCTGAAACAGTTTACTATTAGCCTATTTCCCGAAGACAGCAGCCATTTAAGCAAAGTTAAGATGATCGCTCTGGACTGTCGCAGAAAGCAATATAAAACGTAGCATGTGCTGTGCTTGCCTCAAAAAGATTTGTTCTTTAATGTCATTGTACCTGTACATTCATTCAGTGACCAAGACAAGTACAAGTATAAAAGAACTAGTTTGTTTGTTCATTGCGCATCACTGTTACTCTTGGAACAAACATAGCAGTTTAGGGACGTTCCATTTTGACAGTATTAATTGTCTCTGGCAAGGTGAGATGGACAGAGGACCATCTGTTATTATGTTGTTACATTTTTTCAATAGTACTTCAGAAATTGTGTTGAAAAATATCTTTATATTTACTTGTAATGGCTATCCCCAGATATTTAAATGGTTTTGATATTATGAATGAATTGCTATCCAACTTAATATGATCTGGTAGATAATTCACTGGGAAAAGCACACATTTTATTCAAATTAATTTTGAATTCTATGAATCTTATGAAATTCTCCTAAAATATTTAGTGAAGGATGCCAATAATTTAATAAAAGGGGCTAAAAGGATACAAATAATTTAAATTATGTAATTAAAGTGGTAAAATATTTATTTGATTGTTTATCTGTTTTATTGAACAGTGAAATTTGCTGTAAATTTCACACAACTATTATATTTGTTCTTTGAGTAACTGAAGTTTGTATAAATAAATAATCTTTTACATAATAGGTGTGTGTCTTTGGCTAAGCTATCTCAGAACTACTGAAGATACAAATGTAACGTTTTGTGACCATACTCACAATCTAAATGTCTTAAATACCAACTTTGTTACTTTCTCTATGGGTAACAGAAATACATAAAGTTTACCAAACTAAACCGAATTTTAAAAAGTTATAAAAAGTATGCATTGCATAAATTGCAGGTGCGTTTGGCAACTAAGGTAACTAATATAAATGTAAGAGCATCTCACATGTTTTATTTACTTCATGCAAGTGTCATTTATTACATTTTTGTTTATTAAATAACTTTATAACAATGAGTCATATTAAAAAGTAATCATGATAATACAATGCAGTTTCATGTGTAAGTAGGCTATATTTAGCGCTTACTTTTTAACAGCACTTCACATTGGAGTTAAAAATGGAGCACAAATAGGCTTGTAGTTGTTCAGTAGCTTTCCTACACAGCAGATTGCAATTCAAGTGATGTGAAAATGACATTGATTGATATGTATTAGTAGTGAAGAATCTGTGACTAATTATTCAATTTTATTAAACATCACATTGTTGAAAGTATCCAGTGATTAGCAATTGAAAGATATCTATTGATACAAAATAAACAATAGCAGCATAAAATCAGTATCAGCATTATCCTATGAAAGAAGAAAAGGAACTGAAACAAGTGCCCCTCCTGGCTATTAATATTAGTTTAAACACAGTAATTCATTTAAGTTTTATAAATAAATAATAAGTAAAAAATTGGAGAGGAACTAATTTTTTGTAAAATGGGAATACAACAGGTACACGATAGACAAGAAGATCTGGCTCTTGCCATGATTGTTCGTGTATATCTGAGACTAATAGATCAGGCCTTCAGAGATCAGGACTATAAGCTGCTGAAGCCTCCCACCTTCCACCTCCCGAATACTGTCCATTTTTAAACCTGTCCTGTGTTTTTATCATTTAGGGTAGCTGCACCTTTCCTGCAGGTAATATTGTTTAATCAGTTCTGTCTTATATTATTGTTCCCCCTTCCATTTATTTCCAGAGAAGAGACTTTTTTGTACTTTATTAGTTAACTTACCTAAAGCAGTAAGAGAAGGGCGCTGCTGTGTAAGATGTTTGCATGCACTCTCCCTGGCTTCTGATTCACTTGGATTAGGCGTCCAGGCAGCTGTCAAAGGAGCAATAGAGGAAAATACAGAAAATGAACAAGTTCAAGCCGCGATCTCAAGGTAAAATTGAAATAGTAAAGTAATTCCAAGTAGAAATCGCACAGAACATTTCTCCATTTTAAGATGGATGAGTTGCCTTAATTCCCCAATGCTTTTCAATGGGAAATTTCTGTTTGAGATATTTAAATGAAAATTGAACTGTTTTGACAAATTTCTTTGAAGAATATGTGCGGCATATTTCAACAAAATTGGTCCATGGGGAGCCGAGTTGTTTTATGCGAACAGACAGACAGAGGGATATCGTCTTCCACAATAGGTGCTTTGTGCATTATATGCGAACACACCTGAAAATGTGTATGAAATTATTTTCCCAAACTAATAAAGTGAAATAAATATTTAAATGCTTTCTGTGTAGTAGTTTATTTATTATTAAACCATATCGGTGTCTGCATTATCCTAATTCCTTTTTGCTTTTGGCATCCTGTACAGTTGAGAATTGCATTTAGGAAAATAAGTTTGCATTTGTATGCTAAAGTATCTTTGGCTTGTTTTTGCATCATAATCTTGAAAGTCTACTTGAACATTTGCTGAAGGTTAAAGCTTTGAAAACACAACAACTACTACCACAAAAATATGAAAAATATATAAACAACCTGCTGGGAAGTATACCAAGAGATAAAGTAAGCAGAATCCAAAACAAGTTTTTATATGAATTTTAAATGCATATAAAGGAAAAAAGAAAAGTTTTCCATCCATCCATCCATCCATTTTCCAACCCGCTGAATCCGAACACAAGGTCACGGGGGTCTGCTGGAGCCAATCCCAGCCAACACAGGGCACAAGGCAGGAACCAGTCCTGGGCAGGGTGCCAACCCACCGCAGAAGAAAAGTTTTCATAATATATAATTCTACTTTCACTCTAAATTTTAAATAAGTAAGGGCATTTATTATAGAATAAAGTATAGTGCACAGGTGTCAAACTCCAGGCCTGGAGGGCCACAGTGGCTGCAGGTTTTCATTCTAACCCTTTTCCTAATCAGTGACCAGTTTTCACTGCTAATTCACTTTTTACCCCTTTTATTTTAACAGCCATGTTAGAAGCATTCAGTTCTCTGAATTGATTTGTTTCCTCATTAAATGACAGCCAAACAGAAATGAGATGTGAAACGAGCCAACAGATGACCAGCTTAAACTGGGGCTTCAAACTCCAACAAGTTTCTTTAATGAGAAGCCGATGCTTGCTTGCTGTTAATTAAACCCGTTATTTAATTCCAAGGCTTGTTGCTGCTCTCGTTCTGCAACAGCAGACATTTCCAAAACTGTTGATTTTCTGTTTTTTATAAGAACATCATCAAAGTGTTTTGAGATATTAACCTTACTGAGACCATCACCTTTTTTATTTTCAGATATTGTGTGATGTGGCGGCTTGTTTTGTCTCATTATTGTTTGGCTGGTAATTAAGGAAAAAAACTAAAGGGCCTGAGTCAAGTTAATTAAAAGAAGTAATTAGCAGCAAAAATTGGTCACTAATTAAGAAGATGGTTAGAATGAAAACCTGCAGCCACTGCGGCCCTCCAGGACTGGAGTTTGACACCCCTAATATCCATCCATCCATCCATCCATTTTCCAACCCGCTGAATCCGAACACAGGGTCACGGGGGTCTGCTGGAGCCAATCCCAGCCAACACAGGGCACAAGGCAGGAACCAATCCCGGGCAGGGTGCCAACCCACCGCAGGATACACACAAACACAGCCACACACCAAGCACACACTAGGGCCAATTTAGAATCGCCAATCCACCTAACCTGCATGTCTTTGGACTGTGGGAGAAAACCGGAGCGCCCGGAGGAAACCCACGCAGACACGGGGAGAACATGCAAACTCCACGCAGGGAGGACCCGGGAAGCGAACCCAGGTCCCCAGGTCTCCCAACTGCGAGGCAGCAGCACTACCCACTGCACCACCGTGCCGCCCCACCCCTAATATAGTGCATAAAACAAAAACTTTTACAAAAAGTAAAACACAATGTAATCAGCATATGGAAAAACAAAATGCTCCCATAAACTACTTATACACCCAAATATAACATATCACGTGTAATACAACAAAATCTACAAACACAATGAAAATATACATTGTACATATACCAATAGAACATCCAAGAAAAAAATGTAATTACTGTAAAAAAGCAAACAAAAAATATTTATACAGAGACAGTATAATCAACAGCAACCAACAGAAACAAAAACAACTAAATTCAGCGTCAGCCAATTGAAAACACCTATCAGCCCTTGTTAGTTACAATAATTGTCAAAAAAATGTATATATATAATGAAGCCTTGAAAGGCATAACATAAGAAGTGCCACTGGATTCAAAACTTATTGATGTGATGCAAGGTGTAGATCTCACCAATGTGTTTCAGGGAAGAACCTCTTCTTCAGGGCACATAAACCAATAATATATATACTGTATATATATAATTAAACACTGAAAAAATAATATAAAAAGAAAAACAACTAAGTGGCTTGTAACTAGCTGGAAGAAAAACCAACAAGGATACAAAATCAGTAATATTGAATTGGAGGAATGGTATACGTTACAAAGTGGAGATAATGAAATCTTGTATACCTAACACACTCCACATAACAGAAATCTGCATCTGTCTGGTTGGAAATGACAGCAAGAGGATGTAGACACTCAAGGGTATATCACAGAAAACACACTCAGTCAAATGAGTCATTGAGACCAATGGGATGTGAGGTCTTTAATTAAAAAATCCAGTGTGCTTCCCTGCGTAGCAACAAATTGTCAAAATTACCCTGACAGGGGTGTGGTTTTACTATTTCGAGAACAGTAAACTTAAAGTCTGAGAATTTGTGATTTGTGGTACTGAAATGTCTAGATACAGGATGCTGTAAAGCTTTGATCCTGATGTTCCTTTTATGTTCTGCAATATGATAACGGATAGAATGTAGAGTTTTACCTATGTATAGTAAGGGACAGGGACAAAACAAAACATAAATGACACCTTTTGAACTGCAATTAGTTCTATGTGTGAGACTGATGTCTCAATGTGGGGAAGTAATAAGACTACCTTTAAAAGCATTTGCACAACAACTACAATTTAAACAGGGATATTGTCCCGGAGTAATGTGCTTGGAAGTTGTGATAGAAACACTAGTGATCGCCGCACACTAGTAATTCACAAGATGATTACAAAGATTTCGACCACGAGAGAAGGCAAAAAGAGGTGGATCAGACACCTTTTTTCTGTTTACTTTTCTACAGTAATTACAATATTTTCTTGTATGTTCTATCGGCATATGTACAACGTATATTTTTGTTGTGTTTGTAGATTTTGTTGTATTACATGTGGGATATTAAATTTTGGTTTATAACTAGTGGGAACATTCTATTTTTCTATATATTGATCGCATAGTGTTTTACTTTTTGTATGTTTTATACACTATACTTTATTCTATAATAATTGCTTTACTTATTTAAAATTTAATGTGAGAGTAGATGTATATATTTTGACAATTTTTATTTTCCCCTTTAATTCAAAATACATATAGATACTTGTTTTGGGTAAAGCTTTGAAAAGACCGAGATTGTTTAGTGTGTGTTTTTCCTCATTTTCTATGAAGCATGTGGAGGTGGAAAGTGTTCTGTGAAGATTATACGTATAAGCAAGAGTGTGCTCCAAAAAACAGGTAACGAATGAATGATAATCTGCATTGGAGGGTTCACTCTCTATAGGGCTACACTACAGTGATCATCCTGCGGGGAGACATTCACATTTATGGACTGAATCAGAGGGCAGATTGCAGTTTATTGGAGGATTAGCTACTGAAATTTGTTGGGCTAAAAGTAAGTAAGTTCTTCACCCATTATCTGTATTTGCTTAATCCAGGTCAGGCATGTGGAGGCCGATGCTTTTGACAGTAACCTCAGATATAAGGCAGCATCCTGCATACACAGGTAAACACTGACATTCACAGACACTGGGGAAAACTCAGGGTCACCTGTCAACTTCAACATCTTTCAGATTTGAGATAAAAAACAAAAAAACTTTGACAAAAACTCTCAATGGCACATTTAGAAAATGAAAACTCCACATAGGATTCAAACTCCTATATCTGAGCCAATGGTACAAATCAATGTGCCATCATAGTGTACTTGATGTTATATGTATAAAATGTTTATAATATCCTGAAACACGTGCATCAGAGGACCTCCTGACAGGCAATGCATAGGTATTTAATAACCCACCAGGATGAGAAGGGGTGCTGTGGCTAACACTGCCATCTCCTTTCCCCACAGTGCTGAGAAGCTGCTCAGTGAGGGCATCTGACCTGCCCCTTCCGATTCAATCTCCATAAAATCCAGAACCTCCTGGAAATACTGTATGCATAAGGGAAGAAAACACGCCAAAGAATGTTTCTATTTGTTTTGCTTTTTGTTTCCTTGGACAATAAACGGAATGACCTGGTTGGCGCCACAAATTTTCCTGCTGCATGGAGCTGTCATTTCTGCAATGGGTCACAATCCAAAAAAAAGCTAATTTGTAAAAAATAGATGCCTAGCAATAGAATTAAGATCATAAAAAATATTTGTTCTTCTTTCAATAACCAGGTATTCATACAATATCTGTTTACCTTTTTAGTCTTCTACACTGGATATTGACATATAGTGAAAGAGGATGGATTATTTGAAAAAAAGACAGCTATCTCCCAAATAACTGAAACCTCAGTTTGGGAGGGCATGTCAATTTTGTTTCATTTCAATTAAATCAATGATATCATTCACAAATGGCTAGCTGGGAAAGACTTGCTCCTAGCTCGGAACACAGGCTGTGATTCATTGCTATATGGTTAGCTGATTAAAACAACAAGATACCTTTGAAAATCACCCACCAATGAGGAAAAATGGTCCTGTTGTAAAGACTGTTCTTGACAAGTGACTCTTTGACATCAGATCAAGTTGACATTCACTGATCTAGCTGCTTTCCAACCTCACTTATTTAATTTTAATCGTTTTTTTTTATTGTGGTCACCACCATTTTTTGCTTAGCAATACATTCCTATTGCTGCAACGTGGATGCCAGGAAGTTGCACATTGTGATGTCAATAAACAGAAGATTTTCAATTTGATGACAAACTTCTAGCAACCAAGATTTTGTATTTGCAAGCAAAAACAAAAGATTGTGCTGTTAGGAGTAAGCAAAAGACTTTTAGGACTACTGAATTTTTTGCATGCTTCTTTGACAAATATTTTGGGCTTTGACTGTCACACTTTTGATTTTGATATACTACTTTAAGTTTAGCTTTTGTCTCTCTCACCCCTTGGTTCTTCATAAAATGTTTCTCTTCTTTTTCAGCCTCAAAGACAGAGAGTGATAATAAAACATGCAATAGAAGACAGGCAAGAAGCTAACAGAAATCCTGACAGACAGGTGGCAGCACAGGACCCCTTAAAAGGTTACATGTTGCCAAGGTCTCAGTTTAGGGGTAGGTAATTTCTCACTCTGTTTTTATGGGAAAACACACAGTCCCTAAATTTGTGTGTGGTTTGTTTCAAAAGACCCTTTCACCAAACATTTTTTTATGTAATAGGCTAAGAAGCTTTTTGACACAGAAGCTTTAGCGACATGTTGCACTTCATGGTTTTGCATGCTTTAAGCATGTTGTCAGCCAGGTAGACATAGTAATTTGGTGCTCTGTAGTTGCCAAGAAAATTCTCAACAAGATCCTTTAATGCCTTCCATGTGATTTCCCCAGGCCCACTAGCAAATCTTTGAACAACTTGTCATTGATGAGGTGTCTTATTTGTAGATGATCAAAAATGCCTTCTTTAATCTTGGCATCATTTAATCTTAAAAATGTTTGTCTCAAATATCAACATCCTTCACCTTCCTTGTTCATCACGTTTACATAATTTTTCATCAGTTCAAGTTTTACAAGAAGATGAGGCAAAAACATCTTTGTTGAGTTGACAAGTAATGTATGTGCCACACACTTCTGCTCTGGACCCAAGTGATCACTGTGTGGCCAGTTTTTTTAATGTAATCAGACTCTCTAGCACGGAGGTTTCATTTCCAGTACTTGGTGTATCCAAGCTGCATTCCTAGCAGCAGTGCCACTACTTTTAGATAACCACACAAGTTTCAGTTGTAGTTGTTGCACTCTATAGTATATGCATTCTTATGAGAGAAAAATCACAAAAATAGGTGATTGCTAAAAAAACAATGTGATTGGAAGATGTAAGGTGATTTTTGTGATGATCTGACCAAAATCTATAAGATACAGCTAAAGGTGTTCAGGAAGTAAAATCTTTTTTTGTTCAGTTTTAATTAAACTTAATTTTATCAGGGAAAATTAATTTCAGTTAAGTAAATTTAGTTTTTTTTTTTCAGTAATTTCTCTTCATTTGGAACTTCTGTGCTTTTTGTATAGTTCTGAAACAGCATAATCACGTTGACACTCATACTTCATTGGCATCAAGGTACAGCAGGCACTTATGATTGGCACTGAAGCCACTACCCCTCTTCTTTCTCCAAATCTAATTTCTAATCATCACCCTCTGACTTGGCAAGATATCCTCCAAATCCAAAGAAATTAGTTATCAGTTAGTTATATAATCAAGTGGAATTTAATATTAAGGAAACATCTTGTAATTTTAAATAAACTGGTCATACTGTACAGAATTTTCATACTGTATAGCAAAAATGGGTTTCTTCACTTTGGATCTAGAGAAAAACACGTTTGTAGTTCAGAAAAAGAACCAGCAGTAGGAAAAAGTTGGGATGACCTGTGTCTGGGACAACCAGTTAAAAGGTCTGATGAATACAATTAACATACAAGGCCATTTTTTCTTTAAAACAATCAAGGACACAATAGATATAGTTCAGGTGTAAGATCCAAGGAACATGATTTGTTCACGTGTTCATTATCCATTAGGCATTTCTATCAGTTTATTTATTTAGAATTGTAAGCCCATATGCAAATGAAGAGCTTCTGCCTAAGGTTAGTTTATGAGCATTAGAAATTAGTAGTTAAAATTTAACTTCAGAATATTAAAAAAATGTATGTAACACTGGTACAAATTGCTAATTATAACACTCCAACATTTGCACGTTTGTACCCACCAATAACAACAGCACTGTAACAAGTAAATAAGATGATGACATATAAATGAGCAGTACTCAATATGGAAAAATAATTTAATTAACAACAAAACTAAATAAATAGATGAATAATAAACTGAACATAAAAATAATAATCAAAATATATGTTCATTTTTCCAGAACATAATAGTTGTGGAAAAAGAAGATTTATTTTGTGGTTGGCAGTTTGAATCAGAATGCATCCTTATTTATTAAATTAATATTGAGATGAGGTTAAAAAAATATCAGTTCTCCTTGGCAGAGCCCCAAAGCAGTCATTTGTACATTAGCTATGATAAGCAATGACTAATCAATAGAACCCTTGAGACATTATTGACAGTGTTAAATTCCTTATTTAAGCAGCTGTCGGTAGAACTCAGAATAACTGGTCTCTCAATAGATGGCTTTTCTTATGGCATCTGTTTTTACTAAATATTACACAACAAAAAAAATTACAATGTTCTGGAAAAACAGCTGTAAGTCAAGCTACAAAATAATATCACTTATAGAACAAATGTTTTCATTCACGGCAGTCTTGGTTGACATAACTGCTGCTTCTGGGACTTAATGAATTGTTACCATACACATTGTCCCACTGTCAGATCCAAAAAAGAATGCAAACTCATGATTTCCAGCCCATTTCTAGGTCACCTACAGTAGTTGGTCAAATTATTCTTGTAATAAATGACATGCTTGGTAGGCAATAGGAGCTGTAAAAGTGCTTCATAGTCACCATCACCACCTGAGCCTGTCTAGCTATTGACATTCCATGGTGATCTTGATTTATTGCTCTGTTGTGGCTTTAAGGTATAATGGAAATACAAAATTAATCCCTCATGAATATGACTATGATGCCTTCCCATGGCAATTATTTTTCATGAAAATTTATCCATAGCATTTAGATGCATCTACTTTATACCACAGAGTATATTTTAACTCTCTTTCACTATACACAGAACTAAACTTTAAACTGGATAAACCTACTCTGAGATATCTATTAATATGAAAACACGTGCTGCATTGTTTACTTATAAATTGATTCAATTGAAAAAATATTATTTTAACTAGTACATCTAATTTACACAATTAATTCTTAAAGAACTAAAGCAGACACAATTGAAAAACAGAAACACCAGTGTATTGTCTGATTAGAAAAGTGCAATCAGGAACAACAGAATTACTGAAGTACTTTAAGGTTACTTTAAGCTTTACACCATGCATTAACATGCATTTTCAGTGATCCAAATGCCACGTGAGAGCACTTGAGCACATTAAAAACAGGAAGTCAATGCAGTTGGGGTCAGATTATGAGCGGAACATCAGTACCACATTTGGAGGTGGTCAAAAATAGCTACACATGTAAATGAAAGTCCATTTGTTGTCCTTATACAACAACCACTTGAGTGGAATGTGATTGAAACTGTTAGCAGGGGAGATGACATGGGATCTCTACCTGAGCGCATGATTTGGACACGGCAAGCATCTTGTAATGGCAGTTGTAAATACAGTATATCCTGGCTAAATTATATCCAGATAGAGTGCAGATACAGAATGTATGATGTTAAAGAGGGCCTGTCAGATACATTGTTTTTCCAAGGCCTTTTAAAAACAGTTAACTGAATAAAATAAGAACATTTGAAATCAGTTTTTCTTTATTATAATTAAAACTTTAATTTTTCAAATAATTTATAAAAAATATTTTTGATATCTTTAAATTGCATTAGTTTGAAGCTAACACAGTGATAAAGCATTCAGACTCCTTCACTTTTTCCATATTTATTATGTTGCAGCCTTATAAACTAAAATTATTTAAGTTATTTTTTTATTCATCAATAAAATTTTATACCCAAGAATGACAAGCAAAAACAGGATTTTACATTTTTTTGCAAATGTAGTGGAAAAATGAAAAGAAAACAGAAATATCACATTGACACAGGTATTCAGACCCTATGCTATGACACTTGAAATCTGGCACAGGTGCTTCCCATTCTATTAAACACCATTGAGATGTTTCTAGACTTTGTTTAAGGTCCACCTGTGGTAAATTCGATTGTTTGTTCATGATTAGGAAAAGTACTTGCCTGTCTGTAGAAGATCCCCCAGTAGACAATGTGTATCAGCAAAATCCAAGCCATGAGGTTAAAATAACTGCCTAAAGAGCTTTATGTCTACATGAAGTGCTTTGAGAGGTTAGTCTTAGGCCACCTGAAAGCCAGACTTCCCACATCACATCTTGTTTGCTTATCACCCGAGCCGCTTCACTGCGGATGCCATATAATCTACTATTTATCTGGTCCACTTCCATCTGGACAAATATCTGCTAGAATGTTGTTTAGAGACTCCAGTTTTGCATTCAACACTATCATCCTTCATAAGCTCACAGAGAAGCTGAGTCTGCTACCTTACAATACTTCCCTATGCAGTTGTATCCTGGACTTCCTAACGGGGAGACCTCAGACAGTCTTCTCCAGAAACACCATCTCCAGTACCATTACGCTGAGGATTGATACTCCCCAGGGTTGTCTACTCAGCCCACTTCTGTTCTTTCTGCTGACTCACAGCTATACTGTTGTGTACAGCTCTAATGCCATCATTAAATCTGGTGATGACACAATGATGGTTGGTCTTGACCAGACTGGGGATAAGTCAACTTACAGAATGAAGATGTGATGATTGACTGACTGGTGCACGTGCACCAATTTGTCTCATTATATGGATGAAACGCGAGAGATAATTGTTGCCTTTGGAAAGGACCATGCTGTCCATATCCCACTGCACATTGAGAGGTCTGCAGTGGAATTGATCAACAGCACCAAATTCTTTGGTGTGCACCTAGCAACTGATTTTATTTTGTCAATTAACACCACCTCCATAGCCAAGAATATGAAGCAGTGTCTCCACTTTTTTCATCAGCTGTGGAAGGAAAGCCTACCTCGCCAACATCACCATATTGTACAGTTCTGACCACCTACATTACTATCTGGTTTGAAAACTGCAGTGTCTCTGACAGCAAGATCTTACAATGGATATTGCACAAATCAGGAAAGATCACTGGGCCCTCTCTGGCCTCCATTAAAGCCTATAGCATTATTTAGCTCCCACCCCTCCCGCTGTCTTTGCCCCAACTTTTATGTATTTTAGGTGGTGTAGCATTAAAACTAAATCTTCCAGGTTCTGCAACTTTTACTGTTTAGCTGTCGAGACTCTGAATTCTGTGCTATGCCCTGACTTTAGGTATACTCCTTATTTATAGTATATACAGTACAATTGTTACATTTGTTACAACTGTTCTTTTTATTATTAGTTGTTACTATTTTATTATATTATTCATTTATTACTATTTGTTTGATTTATTTACTTAGAGTATTTTAGGAATGGAAGGATAAATTTTAACTTGAATGCCCAGGGACAGTCATAGTAAGGTGTGAAGGAGGATGGATTTAACTCGATTAATCAACTATTGATCTTGCCTTTGGCAATGCCAGTAATTGATTAAATAGTTCTACGATACCAAGTCTTTAAAGGTGATGTTCAATGTCTTGTGGAGTTGTTGCTTTGTTGTTGGTTCAGGTTCAAGTGGAAGATTCTTCTTGCATTAAAGTGCACTCTTTCTCTTTGTTGCATGAACCTTTATATGTGATGAGCAGTGTTTTTTTTCAGTTAAGCCATTTGCTGTGTCATCTGCAACTTCATAGGGATTAGCATTACTTTTTCTGGCACAAGAGTTTAGATGCTGACGTTCCCTTCCTGAAGTGATGGCTGCTTCTATGTCTGTAGACTGGCTCAGTGTTTAGCTTGGCAAACTGCATCTCAGCTCTCAGATTCACAAAGAGAATCATGTATCGACTTTGGCTTTCTAAGGAAAACGGGTCATAACTTTTTAGTTTGAGAGAGCAGGTTTCAGAGGTTTTCAGTCACTTTGAAGAGTGAGAGCAGAGCCCCAGTGGGAATTCCCTTGAGAGATCCAGAGAGTGTCCCAAGAGAATCTTTAGAATGATGCAGAGAGTTTTAAGGGAATGTATAACTTCTCCTGATTGGGCTAAAGTCACTTCCAATTAAAAAATCATGGTCTCCTCACAGACAATTTCTTATGTTCATCAGTGCTGTCGTACATTGATTTACAAGTCATTGTTCTGGTTTGAGTCCATTCCACGCTTTCTGGCTCAAGAAGACTCTGCCAAGAGTCCTCTGCAAAGATGTCAATGTAACTCTGATTTACACCCATGTTATCAGATGAAGTATAGGTTAGTCCTGGTAAGAAGAGTTCAGTCCCTTACTTTGGAATGTAAGTGAGTGTTTGGTGAAGTTGGATGTTTGCATCCATGTTATATCTGCTATCTTAACAGGCCTAGTGTTCCGTTAAAGCCTGGCAGAATGGGCAATATCTACTTTGTCCTAGAGTATAGTATAGTGGAGTTCTTTACTTATCTTGCACTTGTCTTGTGTTTATGTATATATTGCACTGCAGTCTTGGGAAACATTATTTCCTGTCATTGTATACTGTGTATGAATGGTATGATAATGAAGTCACTTGATTTGACATCAATGAAGTACTGAGTGAAAGGTCTTCTGTCAATGTGATATTTCAGTTTTTTATCTTTAATACATTTTCTAAGATCTTGTTTTTGTTTTGTCATTCTTGGGTATTGAGTGGTGCTTGATGCTTGCTTACATTAAATGATTTTAGACTAAGGCTGTAGCATAACAAAATGTAAAAAAGGGCTCTAAATGCTTTCTGTATACTGTAGGAGGCAAATAAATTTAAAAACAATAAAACAATAAAAAGAAATTAATATATAGGACCCGATACAGATATTTGTAAAAGTTCAAAAAAATTGCATTCCATGCTTAGAAAAGTTGGCTTTCTTCTGATATTGAAGGTGGGTGGGAAAGAAGCTGTCCTTAATCACTGATCCATTTTTGTCAGCACTGAGTTTCTTTTAGAGAACATATTGACATTATTCATCACCAACTTAAACTTGTTGGCTGCCAGAGCCATGCAGCATGAAAGCAGAGTATAACAGAATTGCTTCATTGCAACTCTTCTAACAGTGTAATGAAGTAAGAAAGAAATAATGAATATTTAACCACTTTAAAGTATATAACAATGATTTGTGATTGTACTAAAACATGTACCATTCTAAAGCAATGTTAGATGGAGAGCATGAGGCAGCGTAAGGAGCAGAGCTGCCCCTTCCTGTATGCACAACATGCACTGTGCAAGGGGTCCATATTCGGAGGACAGGGGAGGGGGTGTTAATGGCTAATGGTGTTATTGCTATTTTGTGAATTGTCAAATTAAATTTTTTTGACAGGCACCTTTCCATTAACAAGTACAAGTCAACACCAGTCAGCAGCAATGAAAAAAACGAAAGCATAAAGAAGCAGCTTGTGCTGCACTTGCAGGTGTGTTTAGAAATCCAAATATGTCTAATTACCAGTAAGCTAGCTAATGTTATATCAAGCACCACTACACTAAAGCTAGCAGTTTACTGGAATAACAATGGAGTAACAATAGCATTATGTTTAACAGTTTTGATATTGAATATTTAGCAGATGTACCCAGCTGACACATAGCTATGGATTATTTATTACCACCATGTAGACCTCAGGACCCATATTTGTTATTAAAGGCTGCTAACGTTAGTCGACATATGAAGGACATACAGTATTTGTAAATTTCACCAACATGCCGACTCTCTTGCTTACTTGTTGTTTATTGGCTGAATTGTGGGAAAGCACCATGCAAGCAACTTTGACATATAAAAAGATCAGAATAACTTCCATTCTTGGTCAATTTTATTGGCAGCTAACATTACTGATTTAGTTAATGCTTTTTTATTGTCTGCTGTCATTTGAAGGACAAAAAAGTTTAGATAAATTCATAAGTGTGGGTGATATAACAACAAATATATTCAGCTTGATTTTGACCAGGATTTTGCAGCACTGAGTATGTTTATTAGGCATATTCAGTAGCAGTATTAGTAGTTTTTATATAATTATTAGTAGTAAAAATATATTATATATTATTAATATCGTTAGTTGTTATATATATTAGTAGTCGTATTAGTAATATTAAGATTGTTGTTTTTGCTTGTGTTGTATCACATGTAAAAAGTGATACTGTTGGCTGTATCAAATAACAAAGAGTAATAGCACATTGATACCCTGGACCATTATTATTTTTATTATTATTATTAACATTAACAATTAGGCCTTCATTTATAAAGGAAACATATCAAAGACCTATTATTAAGTTTGTGCTGTGTGATTCTTTATTTATTTTTTGGTTATTAAAATTAAAGCTGTTATAAGAAATATTAATGTATTTGATTCAGCGAGGGGCGAGTTGGGAAGGTGGGGATACCAAGTTTGACTAGTCACAGCACTGGTAAATAGACAGGGTGAGAGAAGACTGCATGAGGGGCTCTTCATGCCTGTGTACATAAGGGGCCGTATGACGGTCACTGTGAAAGAGGCGGTAGAGACTGGCTGCAATAAATTAGGCGGTTTTTTGGGTGAGGCAGCAAATCCCTTTAGAGGTGAAAGGAGTTGATGAAGATGTTTTCAGAGTACTCTTTTATTTGGTAAAGAAAGTCAACAGGACACTGTAAATGTGGGGAGATATTCAGTAAAACTTTCATGGGCAACAGTGTAGTAAAAAGCTGTGAAGATAAGTTTAAAGATTTGCACATTTGCCTCACATTCACTTGGAAAAGTCAACATGAATAATCCAAAAGAGCCTTCATGTAAACATTCTTTTGTCATAAAAATTCAGTGTTCTGAAAGAATAAACTTGAGGGTTGATTAAGGACATGGCAACAAATTATAACATTTACACTCAAAGGAGTTTGCCTGTATTTTAAACAAAAAATTAGAAAACAATAGTTCAAGAGATTCAAACTTGTATTACATTGTGTTAATATACATTTAGACACATTATTCATCAAGCAGTCCTCTAAATAAAACTTTCTGAGAAAGTTCAGCAATAAGAAAGATAATCCAAAAAGCACAGCCGGTGAGATGGAAAAGTTGTTCCAATTGCCCATTCACTTCAGGGCCAAATATAAACTTTCCTCAGATGGAAGTACTACCAAAGCAAAAAATTAACATAAATCCAGACCACAAAAAAGGTAACACATACATTAGGTATGCAGTACCTTAAACAAATGTGTAATTAGATATAAAAAAATGAAACTAATGAAAAGTGTATCATACTTTGCCTGCTTCATTACAGATTTCAGAATTGGCAAAGCTCACAACCTGAGCCATTGGTAAGGCACTTGCCGGCAAGACAACATAGTGGAAAAACAAAAAGATACACAATAGACGATTGCTAAGAGGCAATGTCTTAGGAAAAAAAGAACAGGAAAGAGCATGTACTTGTCACCCACTGTGACCTAGTTCTTAAGTTTTCTTTAGAGTTTAAACATAAGCCAGACATTAGACAGAAGAGAGATAAAAATAGAAAAACACAAATTGCAAAAGAGAAAGACCTACATAGGTGTCTTGTTATGGCTGTGAATGCATTCAAGATTGCAGGAAAAAGGAGCAGAACTTTTTCTGAAGGAAGGACCAGAACCTTTCTTGAAGTGACTTAAGGAATTTTACAAAGACACTTTTCCCCTTCTATGCTAAAACAGACTGCCATTTTACAAGCAAAATGTTCCCTGTTCATATTTGTTTTTGTATTCAGTTAAGAAATGCCAGAATGTTTATATCCTTATTTTAAGTTCAATGACTCTGCAGCATTATAAGTTCAGAGTTTTAGTAATGCTGCTACGTGGAATTGTTTATGGTTTTCCAAGAGAGTTTTGCAACAATGCCGTGCATCTGGGTGTGAGGTTGTCTGGATTCACTTCTACACAAGCACCTTTCTGATGTGGTTTTACAAGTGCCGCTTCTGAGTGTGAAGCTACACGAGCATGCATCGCTACAGTTTGTCCTGCTTCTGATATCAGGTGTCTGATTTAGTTTTATGATCTTTGAAGGATAAAGCTGGGCTCCATTTTAAGACAACAAAAACTTAACTTTATGAGCCCCTGATAAGAGGTGACACACTGCATCATAGGGCTGGCAAAAACAACTGGTATTGGGCCAGAAGTTGCTGAGAATAAAGAAGTAGATGCTTTTTAAAGTCAGTCAATAAACTGATTAGAAGTCTTCCTCCACAATCATGATAGAAGTACACAAAGAGACTAGAAGAGTTCAAGACATTAAACAGCAAAGCGAGAAAAGCACAGCCTGAGAGAAAAAACATCTAGCACTCTCAGGCTGTATGGTGTGGAATGACGCATCTTTATTTATTTTTGCTTTGGCTTATAAGATTGTTTTAACATTACATTATAATATTAAACTGAATTAACTCCCTACTTCTTTGGCTTGCATTTCTATTTACTCTCCTGCCAGAGACTAAGTGTATTAGTTAGACCAGTGAGTAAGGAAGAGAACCCCCAATAGATTTCTGTAAAGTAGCACAATATATAGAATAAAGTACAGTTTGTGTATAAATAATACTGTAGCATGATGTAGAATAAAGCATGGGCCGTACACCCTAAGTGCTGTTAAAGGTCAAAATGAAAGGGAATTGCAGTTTTATGATGGATGGCCGTCGGTTCAGTCTGGCCGGGACGTCCCTGAAAGAAAACAATGGAAGAAGGCAGCCTTTTCAGGACACTGCCTCCCCCGGGATGCTAGGTGGCAGATCCCCGGGACGGCAACAGTTCCCCGGATTCCCTCAGGGCATCCTGGGACATGTAGTTAATTTCCTCAGTCCTGTTGGGTCCCGTGGGTGCCGCCAGGGGAAGCTCACAAAGAACCTGGGGAATCCTACAATTACTACAAACCGGAAGTACTTTGGAGTCATGAGGATGGAAACCCGCCATAGTTCTGGGCTACTTGAGGATGGATGATGCGGCGTTTGACACGGGAGGAACACTTCCAGGTCATGGACGATTTAAAGGACTGCTGTAGACCCAGCAAGAAGAGCTGGAGTTGGGTGGTAGTGTGATGGAGCTGCTGGGAGTGGAGGATTGATTTATTGTATTATTAAGTAATGAGTATTGGAGAATTGTGGAGTGTGTGGTGCTTTGTGCTCTGTATTGAAAGAAAAATATTAAAGAATTCTTCTTGGTGCTTTTACAAGTGTGTCCTGGATGTCTGTCTGGTGGGTTTCAAGGGGCAACAGTGACCCCTAGCGTCCACAGTGCATTAGTTAGGTCAGCAGACACAGAGGACTCTCCAATAGAAACGGCTATATGCACACTCTCTTCCAGATTCCGCATCAGCCATCTTATTTACTTCTGGCACCGATATCGAAACGGACTAGCTTCAATACGTGGCATGCCTAGACTTACGGTAAGCAATGGAAGTCACACCATTTAAACATTGTGCCAAACGTCAGGAGCTAAAAAGGAGACAGGCTTCAAACTATATGTTTCAAGTTATACCCACAATTATGAACGTAAGATCCGGATGTATTAAAAACATGTGTCTACTACGAACTTACATGGAACAAATATGTGACTACATGAAGCTTCTTTAAAAAAACAGAATTTCAATAATTAGTCATTAAACTTTATTCAGGGTGTGGCTCTGAAAGCGGGCCATTTTTAATAAAGCAATAATTAATAGGTCAGCTCGTTCTCCATGGGTGTGCACGCTCACGTAGCTGCAGGGGGTTGGTGGAGTAATTGGGGCGAGATGCACCTGCACGTGAGGGTGCAGTCTATCTCAGTTGCTTCATTGTCTTCCTGTGATGCATGATTGAGATGCTGCACCCATGGAGGCATATAAGAAAGAGGCAGCATGTGAAAGCGGGGATCAGAGAAAAACGAAAGAGTGAGAAAAAAAGGGAAGGAGGATAAGGAAAGAATGGAGAGGAAGGCAGGAGGCAGAGAGATCCAGTGCAGATGAGTGAAAAGAGGAGAAGGCAAGGAGCTTGGAGGAAAGTCCCTAGAGGAGTTTGTGGCGGGTGCTCAGGGTTCTTGGGGCCACTCCAGCTGAGTGACCTGGGGGCCGGAGTGGCAGAAGTGCTGCTTAGTTGGAGTGACTTGCCGAAGAGAGGTAGCGTAGCTGAAGGGTAGTGAAAGGCTTAGAGAGGCAATATGTAGGTGGTGCCATTGACCGCAGGGCCTGAGCCTGGTGGCAGGAGTCGGAGACATGATGTGGTGCCCGGCTAGGAGCCAGAGAGGGCTACAAGGAGCCTGAGCCTAGAATCAGCGTGGAAAGGCAGCTGAACTGCAGGTTAGGCACCTCCATGAGTGCAAGGACCCAATAGGGTTAAGCCAAGGAGATGTCAGCTTTTTAAGGACAGTTTCCTGTCATGTTTTAACCTCGTTTTATAGGATAATTTATTTGATTGTTTTTACCTCCACCACCACTTTTTTATTGGATTATTTATTGAACTGCTCTTTTGGACAGTGTTTTGATTTTTTGACTTGTTTTAAATAAAACCACTTTTGCATGTTTTGCACCTAGCCTTTCCTCATATTGTGTCCTCCCCTGCTAGCTGATTGTGATGGTGCGGGTTTGGCTTCTTTCTCCCTCATCTATAATGAGAGCCTCTTGAACCTGACACCGTCAGTACTGCAACCGAGATGAGCTTGGCAGATGAGGACAAAACATACATGAAGCAAGGGCATGGTGAAAACAGCTCTGTGCTTTTATTAAAAAAATAAATAAATAGTGTCCAAAGTACAGTGCTCCAAACTGTCAATAAATAAATAATCCATAAAATGAAGTGGTTTGTGGAGGTTAAAATCAATAAATAGAAAAATCCATTAAAAATTAGGTTAAAACAGCGCACTGCATGAAACTCATTAAAAATCCCACAAGCCCTGGTGCCTTCTTTTAAAACTGATGCCTCTCCAGCTTATCCTTTTTGGACCTTGCAGCCCGAAGATTCGTCAACCAGCAGGAGCAAACACCAACCTCATCCGGCCCCCACCACCAATCCCACTACATTTGTGGACAACCACCGAGCCCTGCTCCACCTGAAATGCTGCCAATCCAGGCTTCCCCTGGCACAGACTCTCTGTGCTTCCACCCCTACCAATGGCTCCACATGGCAAAAGTACCTCCTGAGCATGAAGGTTGCTCCTGCTTGCAAGTTGTTCAACAGGAGTGACCCACAACCCCCTTCCTAAGTGATGGCCACACTCTCCTCTTTTGGGCTTTACTCCCATCTGCCTGCTTCCGTTCATTCCACCAACTTGTTCTCTCTTGCCTGCCTGCTTCTTCTCCCGTCTTTTAATTTCCATTCTCTTTTCTTGTCTCTTTTCCTTTCTTTTTTTTAACATGCACTCCCCTTTTATATGCTCTGGAGCTGTTGCAGGTGTGATCACCTGATTGCCGCCCTGGGCTGATAATAAGGCAATCACACTGCCCGCACATGTTTGCAAGAAAATGCACGGACAGCTGACCGCCTTGCACCTAACCCAGAGATGGGGCCTCTTCACTGCAGATCACTTGCACCTGCTCCACTCCCCAGCATGAGCAAGTTCATTATTTATTTATTAAAAACAGTTTTTCTGAGCCGTGTACCCACTATACCATACTCATCTGGTTACATTATCGATGATGTCAGGTTCAAGAGGCTCCCAAAACAGAACTTGAGCATGGTGCCTACCCTCACTGTCACACAGGAGCAGGTGAATATGTATGTAAACTTAATACATAATGACATGAGTCTGCTGGACATCTTACCATGTAAAAAAGCAAATATCTCTGTCTGAGCCAGAAAAAAACGGTGAATGGCAAACTGCTGCTTCATTGTAAGGGTCTTAATTTGTTTCTTCAACTGGAGGATTGCCTTTCTGAGAAACATGTTTTCATCATGCCAAAGCATAGTCGTGGTCCTCGAGGATTTTATCATCCTCCTCCTCCTCGCCAAGTGTGTCATCCTCCATTGGTCGCTTTCTCCTCTCCCAGACCTCCAGTCTTGAGAGTGGAACGGAGAAATTGTTCCACTCAAACAATGCAGGGGCCGCTCCCTTCTTCAGCAGTCACCACCCTGTCTTATGAAAATCCTCTTTTTTAAAATGCTGGCTACAAACTCGGGACTGTAAAGGTCTTTCTCCAGATCACAATGATCTATTTAGATCATGAATCTGCATCGGAGGGAAATATATGAAAACTAAGTACTGTACCTTGTGGTAGTTACTGGAAGCTCGATATAAAGGGACACAACAATGTTCACTTGTAGAGCTATCTGTATGCTGAAACTTAAACTTCTTTTTCTCTGACATTCTTGCCACTAAGCAAAAATTACAACTGCAATATGGACAACAGAAATGACTGAGCTGGCTGAGATTTCGTTGGTACTAGGTCAGCACTACTGTGTGTGCATGTACTCTATTGATACAGTAGAACAGTATATAATAAAGCGTGGGATGTGTTACCAAGTGCAGTTAAAGGTCAGAATAAAAGAAAATTAGACATTAAACTGTGGGTCCACATTAAAAACAATCTGCACAGATGATACAAGGTACAGTATATGTTTTAAGGAGAGGTGTCCCCACATAGTCATTCAATTCAATTCCAATTTCATTTTTGTACAGTGTTCTTAACTGAGTGCAAGAGCAGAGCACTGTGGCAAGTTCTCTGGTAAAATACAAGTATGCAAATTACTAAATATAGAATTAGTACACAAAAAGGAACTCATTTGATTAAATGTACAGAAAACAAAGTGTAAAATGATTAACGTAAATGGAAATGAACAATATCTGTCCATTAAATAATATTCCAACTTCCACGATGCAACACAGACAAAACAATGCAGTTTCAAAATCCATGCAAGGAAAGTATTAAATATAGAATACATTAAGAACAGACTAATGAGTTCTTAATACTGAGATGACAAAAAAGGGGCTACACACTCAAGAGTTTAGAATGCCAGAAACTCAGCTATCAGATTATATTGTTAGAACAACTGAAAAGTACAACTCAGAACCAACAAGAAACAAAATCAAGGGCCAGAATAAAGAATTCACTGAACCAAGATGCAGCAATCAAAATCGTGTGGTTAGCTTCAAGTATTTAGTAGAAACTCTTTTGAAAGGATAAGAATGAATAAATGGATTAGCCAATCCCCATACCGACCTCATTGTCATATAGCTATGTTTACTTTATGTAAGATTTCAAAACAGCATCAAGCCAGAAAATGAGCCGTATAATCAAAAGAACAAACAAGGAGCGAAACTGCTCTAATGACAGATATCTAAGGAAATTTGACAGTACTGTATATCTGGCAGAATTATTTCAGTAAGTATCAAACGAAGACATAAACATCAAACCCAGTTACAACAAAGCAAGAGGCAAAGTAACAGAGCAAGGTAAACTGATAGTCATGGGTACAGCTTTCAGCTTTAAAGCTAATAGACCAAGTTAGTATAGTATGCAATGTGGTACTGACAGTACACTCATTTTGAATGTTGGAGAAATTTGAGGCATTAGCATTTAAAAAAGAGGGAGAACAGCTGGGTCTTCAGTCTGAATCTAAATATCAAGACAGATGGAGCCATGCAAACAGGCCTGTTTCAAAGAGTAGGAGGCACAATCCTCAATCATTGTCTGTTGTGAGAGTAGTATAAGAGGGTTATGAAACATTAAGAAGGCCTGCATCAGAATATCTTGGCCATATCACAGGCTTAAACATTCTGGAATGTTTGTTCAAAAGCTGTATACATCAGTACCAGAATATCTTTATATACAGTATAATATGCTACCGTGGCTGTCAGTTTGTCTGTCCAGGATTTTAAATCACCTGTGCTCGCAAACCATTTGACCTATTGACCTGAAATTTGGTACAAATATACTATGTGACGTCTACTATTTGCTTTTAGGGTGATGATTGACCGTCAAGGTTATTCCTTTTTTTATTTTATTTTATTGTAGAATCAACTCTTGGCAGCAGCCAGCAGGGCGGCCGTGCGGCACTTATGTACAGGCGCCATTCTTATCCCTACCACCTGTGCCGTCACTTCCCCTACCTCTTCATATCTTAAATCATTCTTGAGGCAGATTGAAGACTTAAGTGCCAGCTTAAGTAAAAAATTAAAGAAAACTTACTAAGTAATTACAACACAAACATTGACTTAAGCAGTTTTAATGTGAAAAGATGCTGGCGAAAGAAGAGAAGAAGCGGGCCACTAGGGTGGAGAAAAGAAGAGCTGCTCAAAAAGCAGCAACCATATCAACCTCTGAACAAACGAATGCTAAACGTACAGAGAAAGAGTGTGAAAACTATGAATGCTCAAGTCAAGTGTATTCATTGCACGTTATCATGCAGTGCTCTGGTTTACAGATAATTCAGTATTTTATGGGAAAGAGGAGTAATTTATTCCACAGCATTCTTTGTGTATTAAGGCTCTTTAAACCAAATAATTAACCTATTGTAAATAGTTGGTATTTCAAGGCTATTAACAAGATAACTACTATCGACCAACCAAGAGGGGATGTAAGAACCATAAAGGATTTCAGAACAGAAAGGATGAAGATAGCTTGGTTCACCATTGAACACAAGGGGCTGTATATGGGCAAGGAAATGAGACTACGATCCAGGACTGCGTGGTTCCTGTCAAAAGAATAATTCTTTAGATTGCAATAAGGGTGTCAACCCTACACAACAAGTAGCATGCCAGTCTGTGTAAGAGCAGTGGGGAAACTGCCCCTAATCCTGGAGTGATACTAAAGAAAAGCTTTGCTGGTAAAATTGAGTTCAAAAGTCCATATCAGGTGCATTTGACTCTATTTGTTGTTAAAGGGTATTTATAGAGAAGGATTTTCTACTTTGACTGGTCAGTCTAATCAGTAGCCTATGATGACAGTAATAGCAAAATCATAATCTTTCCAATGCTGCCACAAAAAATTAGGTTTCGAAAATAAACTAATAATGTCAATATGATTATAAAATTTGATGTAATCAAAATATAAGAATTATTTCAAACATTTCTGATTACATTTTCCACGTTAGCATATGCATAGAATATAATATCACATTTCACTCAATGCATCATGTCAGAAATGTGGAGGGTGTGAATTTCTCTCCCATTATCTTGCATTGATTTGTATTGATATAGCGACTTTCAGTAAAGTGTATTAGCTGTAGGTTAATCAATAGACACATGCACATGGGAAGCAGTCTAATGGCTTAGGTGGGAATAAAACGCAGAGTCTGGGGTTGATTAACTGTACTAATGCCTTTACTCCCTCTTCCACAGACCTCCAGAAGTAAAGCCTGCCTACATCTCCTCCCACTTCCAGCAGCAGTTCACACTCCCCGCTGATTCCTGAAGACCCACCTCTTACTGCCCTCCAGCTATAAAACCCAATCATTCCTCTCCTTTAGTTAGTCTTTGTTAGGACTCAGTCTTTGATGATTACTTTTTTGAATTATTTTTTGCTTGAAACCTACAGTATAGGGGGTGGAACCCCCAAATCTTGATCTTGTTTTTGTCTCTCATTAACAGTATATAATTAGCTCAATGCCATGAAATAGTTTGGAAGACTTTATATTTCACCTTTGAATCGTGTCAGCTTTTAGCAATGCATGCAAAGCCAAGTACTGCAGCATTTTGTGTTGTTGAGTGTTTAGTTTTATTTTTCTGTGTTTCAGTATCTCCTAGGCTACTCCAGAAGAAGAATTATATTTGTTGATTTTTTTAATGAAAAAAAAATAAAACACTACAAACACAAGTCTAAGGCAAAGAATTTACATCTGTCTTACTGTTATTGCAAAAAGCACAAATAAATTCCTAAAATAAAAAAAAACAAAACAAAACAAAAAACACTCCACAATACCTTTCAACAATTATTCAAAACCTCTGCTCATATTTAAGAACAGGCTCTTCAAGTTTCTGATACTTTCTTTAATAAAAGATTTACTATGGTATGCTGCTGATTCTTTTGATATCATTGAAGAACCACTAAAGTCAAGTAATAAGTGCAGGCTGTTGAATGTGGCTATGTATTCAACGGGAGGCTCGTGCTCCTTTAGAACTGCAGCTCATATTTGAACCTGCATTCCCCAGTGATCATGGTGGAGATATTAAGACAAGAAATATGGTAAAAATAAAAAAAGGTGAAATTTAACTTGCTTTTGCATGCAACTTTCATTACTAATATACATTACAAAATATTAACTGTAATTTTTATTTTGTCACGTGCATGCACAGGTGAAGCAGCTTAGGGCCTTTTAGTGAATGTAGTTACTTACCAAGCCGGGGGCTGGCGCTGTTTTCTGATCCTTTCTCTCTTTTTCCCTCTGCAGACCTGGCCCGTATGCAACATGTGGTACAATATCTTTAGTGTAGGTCAGTTCCCATGTTCTCATGCACTGACAAAATCCCACCTTGTTCTCTTGAAAATCTATGAAGCCTTCCAAAAATGTATCACTGGGGTTTTTGCAGCCATATATGGGCCATAGCTGTAGTTGTTTTCTTGTTGGTGTAGTGAGAGCCAAATAAGTAGACTCATATTATTATTACATATAGGGCCTCCTCCTTAAATTCTATTGCTTCCTTCACCCGTGGTGTCCATTAATGGGTTGTAACATTTCCACATTTACCAGTGCTAACCACCTTGTGTCAACTACTTTTTGTAGCTGTATCTACTACTAAGTTCCTGGACAAATGTTCCAAGTTGCATGAGAAGTTCTTCTGCAGGTGAGATTTGAACTCATTCCAAACATCTGCTAGCCATTCTCAGAAACATGAACTACTCATACTTTGAGCCTGTTCAGCAGATGCTGTCTCCATATGCTCCAGCTCATCACTAAGAAGTAAGTCTTCAAAACTTACAGCAGATGACATGACTACAAAATCAATTATTCATATTTGGCCAAAGGTGCTGTTGGACCATTTACATTTACAAGCAACAATGTGTTCAAAAACACAAATAAAATATGACAAGTTTAGAAATCCAATATCAATTCACTATGTGGATTCAAATCAGGCAAGCCTTTACTCTCAAAACAGACCCTACCCGAAATTTGACTCATTTTCCATGGGGACTTTGAGCTTTCTCTTAGTGGGACTGCAGAGTCAGTACGTGACAGTAGGCTTTAAAGCAAAAACTTCTCAGTATTTGTGACATGCATGGAATTTTCCTGTCTGCAACCTTATGTTACATCCATGTTACCCTTTCATTTACTGATAAGAACTCCAACTAAAAGGTGCATTGACTACGCTGTAAGTAAAGTTGATTCTGAATATCATGCTAATAGAGTAAAGTCCGAGCAGAAAAATGGAAAAGAATATATGTTGTATGACCTGTATACTGCAGTTAAAAAAAAAACTTTCCAAATTTTACTATATATATCTAAAGTCTCAAAAAACACACATATCCAATATTAATTGTAGATTATCTTTAAAAAAAGTAGCCTTAGTGACTTAGGCTCTGTCTATAAGAAAAACACAGTTTTTTTAAAATATCTCATAGGTTTTACACCTGAAAAGTACTTCATCTTCAGTAGTGTGTCGTTGGGGTGCATAGAAGCAAACGTTTGTGGCACTGTGACAGCTGTTACGAGTATGCTGTATGACTTAAAAGCGCACTGAATTATTTCTTCTACCATAAATCTTGAATATGAATTGGTATACTTTATTAAAATTCCTCTACATTTTTGCGATACCCAATAGGTGATGTTTTTAAGACAGAAAGTGCAACCAGCTTGAACAGAAATACTTGTTTCCCAGAGATCTTTTAGCTATACAGTTTATTTAAAGAAATGCATTGCAAAAATGTAATTAATGCTAATTTAACACAATAATGCTGACTAAAATGTCCGTGGATTCTCTGGCATCCCAATTGCTTTGCATTTTGAGTTCCTGCCTGCTTACAAAACGTGAAATTGTTACTCAACAGCTTGGAACACACGCTAATAAATTCCGAATGCATTTGCATTTTGCATGTAACAGGTAATTAGTTTCCTTATGCCCTTGATGATAAAGCGGTACTAGAAATGAAATGTGTGCCTCTTGTAAAAATGCTAAACTTCCCTTCAGTCACTGTATTCCCCTTATATAATTTTTATTTATTTAATAATGCTGTGGATGACTGCTCTGCACAACTCATGCTAAATTAATTCTTATTTTCATGTTATATTTATTAATAAGCCTTTGAAGTATATTGTTTGAACTGGCTATACTACAAAATAATTATTCATATGAAGTAGATCTTTCTTGTATCATCGCCATCTAGGGGAGAAACTTTTATTTTTGAAGATATTGCTCAGAGCAAAAAGATTAAATTTGCAAAAATGTTGCAGATCTTCATTTTAGTGTCTTGACTTTAGCATCAGTAAAATACAATTTCAAAAGGTTAGGAGGCCACTAGAGAGCTTTTCAAAAAAATTTTTAACCCATTACTTTAGTATATATAGTAGTGTTGTGAATACTGATGTGGCTGTGCTTGTTACATTATAATGTGTATTGTAAAGTTTTGTGGCAGTCATTGTGAGCAGCTGTTATAACAATAAATCTTTCCATCTCTGAATTATGTATTATGTAAAGTTTCAAACTAGTGAAATATTAAAACCAAGCGGATAAAAGGAAGTGTTATGTGTGCTTTAGTCAGTCTGCCATTATGATCTGAAGAAGATACTTGGGAGCTTCATGTATAGATGTAAATAAAAGGCAGGCATGTTGGAGTTTTATGTATAATGGTGGTTCAAGACTCATATATTTAGTATTTTCCACAACACTACACACTTTACAGTGGTAATATTATTATGAAAGGCTGGGGAATGAGGAGGAGACGTGGACAATTGAGGATGTTAACTTTGTTTTATAATATAACTATACACACTGTTCCAACTAAATATTAACTTTATTTGCTTGTTTTGTCCTTTAACAAAGAATTGATCAGGAGAAACTGAGAAATACCATTATATTTCACCCTTGGTGGAGTGTTTCAAGGAGATCTTCAAAGTGCAGTAGCAAAAGCAGAAAAACTCCTCTTTTGAGATTTTACAGTGAAATTATCTGCAGTATATTAGGGTTACTGTGGCTAAATAACTACATGCCACTGTATCAGCTAGCAAAAGCAATTTCAGTAATTACAGCAAGTGCAGAATGTTCTTATTTTTAACTGTGATCATCACAAATCATCCCAACAGTTTACAAAACACATACATCATAAAACTTCATTTAGTAGGGTTCCCTCCCCCTTGCTTATTTTATTAATTTATTACACAATTCTTCAAACTGGGGATTAAAATGCAGAAAAAAATTGGGAAAAGTCAACAAAGACAAATTTGCTGGGTTATAAATTGATCTGTTTGTATGGAATGATTACAATGAAAATTAATAAAATAAAAATATAAAAAAAAAAAAAAGAAAGTCAACAAAGAAACAATGATTTATTGAGGACTCTCAGAGTTTCCAGCAGTCTTGGGGTGTCTGCTGCTCACTTCAGTCAGATGGAGGAGGAGGAGGAGGTTGGAAGCCTGCACTGATACAGCCAGTTGCCACACCCACTGCACAGCAAACCACCTCAGGATCCCAAATTAGTACCCAAGTGCAGCCGTGCAACGGATGACAACTCAGCACCAAACTATTTTGAATGGAATGGAATAATGAAAGTTTTTTTTTTTACTGTGACTGGAGTGCCAATCCTGCCATCAACCCCCGAGTTCTCCCTGCACGATGGAGGACCTGCCTGCAGGGCTGGATGCAAGTTAACATCATACCCAGGATGGAGCAATTACAGGTTAATGGCCTCACTCAAGGGCCAAACGGAGTGGAATCCCTTCTAGCATTTACGGGATTCAAACAACTCAGATGATATGCAGTAATATTAACTGGGTGGCTACTGCAAGAGAAATGCTGTTGTGTTCTGATTCATTTTTAAGCTAAGCCAGAAATAAAAAAAATACAAAAAATGATAAAATGTAATCCCAATATCTCATCCAGATACTTTTTTTGTCAAGGTTTCAATTTTATCTACATGACTCACAAAATCCCATGGTACTTTATGTGATGTAGTGCTTCTTGGAATCCGTCTTAAATGCATTTGCAATTAATTTCCAGTGATGATTTTGACTACAGGGTTGTTCCCATTTGATTATTTGACCTTTTTAAAATATTAATGCTTTGTACAACAACAACAACAACAACAACATTTATTTATATAGCACATTTTCATACAAAAAGTAGCTCAAAGTGCTTTACATAATGAAGAAAAGAAGAATAAAAGACAAATAAGAAATTAAAATAAGACAACCTTAGTTAACATAATAAGGAGTAAGGTCCGATGGCCAGGGTGGACAGAAAAAACAAAAAAAAAAACTCCAGAAAGCTGGAGAAAAAAATAAAATCTGTAGGGGTTCCAGGCCACGAGACCGCCCAGTCCCCTTTGGGCATTCTACCTAACATAAATGAAATAGTCCTCTTTGTAGTTAGGGTTCTCACGGAGTCACTTGATGCTGATGGTTATACAGACTTCTGGCTTTTAATCCATCCATCATTGTTGGAACATCATGGTGCTTTGGGTAGATGGTGGTGGCATAAGCCACATAGGACACCGGAAAAGGAAACAGAAACAGAAGAGAGTTAAATCTAGTAGAATATCTATACAGTATTATTATCTATATGCCAATATTTGTGTGAATATTTACATGTATATGTACAGTATATATTGTTTTATACTGTAATTGTGTTATACTTGTAAATGGATTCAGTGCTGTTAGCCTTTTCACTAAGAAGGTTGCTAGAAAATATAATAGCATGACTTAAAAAATATAATATTTTAGAGGTGGAATTATAGGATCAAGCAGAAGCATGTGCCTAATCCATCCACATAAATTATAGGAGTGAAGGTGGCAAGGAAAAATTTTGCTTGCTACAGTATTACTCCTATTGCTTGGAAATGCTGGAATTTTTGTGCTTGTCTCTAAAAAACCTCTCTTTACATTGATGAATGTCTATTTATTCAGTGAAAGGTTCATGGGTGCCAGGACCTCACTCCATCCATATTCCCCAAAAATGGGTGATAATTTATCAATTAACACATAAATAGACTTCTCCCAGTCATTGCACTTGTGAAACGTACAGTAATTCTTGGGATATCACTCTACAGAATTCATACAATAATGTAATATATTTGTTTATATTTTATAATACTAGGGGACTTCGCCCCCTACTAACTTTGCTCGCCTATACCGCCTGCGCTACACATCAACCACTTCGCATCTCTGCCGTTTGCGTTGTGAAGAGGGGGGCTGAATGCACCCCAAGGAGACGTGATCGCTCCTCTGAAACCCCCTCTTAATCGGTGATACAATGGGAAACACATACAGTTTTTTTTTTACCTCCTCTTTGCTCAATCAGCTGCTGGCTTGCTGCTGTTGCCGTTGCTACGTGATCTGCATTTCGCATGGCGCACTTCCGTCATCTATGTCCATATATTCAATCTCTTTTCGCTTTTACCTTTTCATTAATATCACATTGAATTTTGATTCCGTGTGTAGAATTACATTGTGACAATGCAACGTATAACTGCCCGTGAGTGAATGTCATTTGTTTCTTAAATCTCTTTGCATAAGCTCTTGTCTCGCAGGGCTTCCGGCCCCGAGCGTGGTTAGATAACTTGGCACGAAGACTTGTCTCGCGGGACGTGAATGTGTTTCTGAGACAATCACGTCTCGCCTCCTTCCAAGATTTTTTTTTTTATAATCGAGAAGATAAGAAACGAAAAGGCAAAACAAAGGGTTGGGATTTCTGGTGGAAAATCCCATTTATTTGTCTTTAAGAAAAGGAAATCAGGAAGTGCTTTGGACAAACACCATTGTCATCATTGGTCTTGTTCCTTGATAGTGACAACATGTCAGTCAATTTGGAGTACTTTATCTTGAAGGAGTCAGAAGAGGTGGCATTGGAGTTGACGCCTCTCTAGGCTTATTGTTTTTCTTTTACATCATCAGCTTACTACTGTCTAAGAAGGATACATACAAGAACACGAGTTGCTGTTCAGTCATAAACACCTTCCTTTGAAGTCAGTTTAAAACATTATATTTGTAAATGCACTGAAACTGTATTTTGCTGAGAAAACTGCTATATATAAATACATTAAATTGAGCTGAAACAGATAAAACAGTTAATTTTGCCCATAAGCATTTAAAAATAAAAACACAAATTGCATTCTTACAACAGGTAATTTAATTCTGACCTTTTTATTTAACCTGTCATGGTGTGAAAGTTCTTTGAAAAAAATTAAAACAAATATTCACAAGTGAAAATGGCTTACTGTTTAATATGAAAACAACAACAGGATTGCAGGGAGTTTCAATGGGCACATAAAAGTGAAATAGTAAAACATTACTTGCTTGAAAGTAATCATGTGACTGGATGTCTGTTCAACTCAGAAGAAACAAAAATGTTCTGCAGATTTCAAGATAACACTGCTAACCCTGTGAGGTTTCTTTCAGTGCCTTATAATTTAGATTGATGAAAATATATGTTTAACTGAACTTCTAGATCTGCGCCGGCTGCCATTTCACAGCAGAACTGTACCTCCTGCCATCCCATGGCTCGAGGAGATAATCTCCCAGGGTGTATAACACAGAATGTCAGGACAGTTTCTCAAGGGCAGCTAAATCCCTTTACTGTAGAAAAGACATTTAACAAACATGTCAAGGCCAAAGTATTGTTAATTAGAATTTTTAAAAATGTAAATGAAATATAAAAACCAGATCAGAAAATGTGGGTTGCACATGAAAAAACAGTGATTATTGAGAAATATAGATGATCAAAGTTCATGTGCCAACACAGTGCTATCAGTGAATCTAGCAATGTTTGTTAAAGAAATACTCCAGCCAAAAATTATTCTTTTTATATGTTAGTTACCCCATGCACTCATAGTGAGGGTAGAGAAAAAAGTTTTCATCTCATGTTTTTATGCAGAAAGGAGATGACAAAGTTTATGACAGAATTGGTATCTACAGTGACCAACAGCGAACAATATTAAAAACATCCAAAAAAAATGTGTTACTTGTGTTGTTTAATCCACATGTCAAGTCATCCAGTCTTATGCTAACAACTTCTGAAACAAGTGTTTTTACCAAAATATTATTAAATAATCTACTTATGGAACATGCTATAAAATGTGGCCGAGCATCTGAATTGAAGATCTTTCACCACCTCATCATCACCTTCATCAACTTCTGTATGGACATTGTAGTTCCAGTAAGAACAGTACGCTGCTATGCTAACAACAAGCCATGGATTACAAGTGACATCAAGGCCCTTTTGAACCAGAAGAAAAGGGCTTTTAAAGGCAGTGATCAGCATGAGCTCAAGCGCGTGCAGAAGGAACTCCGTGTCCAGCTCAGGGCGGTGAAGGAGCAGTACAGGAGAAAGCTGGAGCAGAAGTTGCAGAATAACAGCATGAAAGAAGTGTGTGATGGGATGAAGATCATCACTGGCTGCAGCTCGAAGCAGGGTGCCACTATCGAGAGAGACGTGGAGAGAGCAAACCTGATGAACAACTTCTTTAACAGGTTTGACCACCCTAACCCACTCTCACCTCGGACTACTACACCCTCCACCCATCCTTCTGCTGATATAAGCATAGGAGAGACATCCCCACCCACAATTACAGCAGCGCAGGTGAGCAGAGAGCTAAGGAGACTTTGTGCCAGCAAAGCAGCGGGTCCAGATGGAGTATCGCCACGACTGCTGAAGGTCTATGCGCTGGAGCTGGGGAGTCCTCTACAGTGCATCTTCAACCTGAGCCTGGAACAGGGGAGAGTCCCGAGGCTTAGGAAAACATCTTGTATCACCCCAGTCCCAAAGGTATCACGTCCTAGTGAGCTGAACGACATCCGGCCTGTTGCTCTGACGTCATGTGATGAAGACCATGGAGCAGCTGCTGCTTCACCACCTGAGGCCACAGGTATGCCACGTCCTCGACCCTCTGCAGTTCGCATACCAGGAGAAGGTGGGAGCGGAGGTCTGACATTGTGGTCAGCAACACAGGAGCGCCGCAGGGGACTGTATTTTCTCCTGTCCTGCTCAGCCTATATACATCGGACTTCCAATACAACTCGGAGTCCTGCCATGTGCAAATGTTTGCTGACGACACTGCTATCATGGGCTGCATCAGGAGTGGGCAGGAGGAGGAGTATAGGAACCTCATCAAGGACTTTGTTAAATGGTGCGACTCAAACCATCTACACCTGAACACCAGCAAAACCAAGGAGCTGGTGTGGATTTTAGGACGCCCAGGCGCCTCCTGGACCCCGTGATCATCAGAGGTGACTTTATGCAGAGGGTACAGACCTATAAATACCTGGGAGTGCAGTTGGATGATAAATTGGACTAGACTGCCAATACTGATTCTCTGTGCAAGAGAGGACAGAGCCGGCTATACTTCCTTAGAAGACTGGCGTCCTTCAACATCTGCAATAAGATGTTGCAGATGTTCTATCAGACGGTTGTGGCGAGCACCTTCTTCTACGCGGTGGTATGCTGGGGAGGCAGCATTAAGAAGAAGGACGCCTCACGCCTGGACAAACTGGTGAGGAAAGCAGGCTCTGTTGTAGGCATGGAGCTGGACAGTTTAACATCTGTGGCAGAGCGAAGGGCGCTCAGCAGGCTCCTGTCAATCATGGAGAATCCACTGCATCCACTAAACAGTATCATCTCAAGACAGAGGAGCAGCTTCAGCGACAGACTGCTGTCACTGTCCTGCTCCACTGACAGACTGAGGAGATCGTTCCTCCCCCAAACTATGCGAATCTTCAATTCCACCGGGAGGGGAAACGTTAACATTATTAAAAGTTATTGTCTGTTTTTACCTGCATTTTTATTACTCTTTAATTTAATATTGTTTTTTGTATCAGTATGCTGCTGCTGGAGTATGTGAATTTCCCCTTGGGATTAATAAAGTATCTATCTATCTATCTATCTATCTATCTATCTATCTATCTATCTATCTATCTATCTATCTATCTATCTATCTATCTATCTATCTATCTATCTATCTATCTATCTATCTATCTATCTATCTATCTATCTATCTATCTATCTATCTATCACCCACTATTCATTGGTCAAGAGTCCAGCCTTGTAACAGGCATATTCATTGGGCTAACATTTTGCTACACTTGATATTAACATGTCAAATTGCACTGGGAGATGAGTAGAACTAAAGATTTAAAGATAAAGAAAAGATGAGTTATCAGGGAGAGAATACGCCTTGGGTGCGTGCATATCTGAGATGTTTCAACAAGTAGGAGGTTAATTCACAGTTTTGGATATGAATGTAAATGTAATGACTGAAAGCTCTACGTCACATACAGGTTTCAAGAAAGACCACTGACAAGGTAAGGAATGCTGTTCTATAGGGGTACATGGCATTTGTCAGCTCAGATTTCCTCTTTCAGATCAGATATGACCTACTATGGAAGTAGACAAATACATCACTTTGTGACTTGCACATCCCCTTCCAAGAGTTCTCCTTTATTTCGCTCATATAAGACCATAAGAATTGTTATATGTTCGATAGTAGGTACAAGAACCTTCTATTATAGTCATTTTCTTAACTTTTTGAAACCAATTTATATTTCATTATGCAACTTAATAAGTATACTATATTAATTCAATTGAAATTATTCTTATTCAGTGCACTTTCATTATAGTGTGCAATAAACACAAATATTCACTGCTCAAAAAAATAAAGGAAACACTTAAATCACACGTCCAATCTCAATGAACGAAATATTCAAATGGAAAATCTATACTGAGTAATACTGTGTAATTCATTGAGAACAAAATGATACAACAACGTTCAGTGGAAACCAAAAATCACAAACCCAGTGTAGACTGGATTCAACATCACACTGAAATTAAAGTTAAAAATTCCAATCACAGGCTGATCCTACTTGTGTGAATTTCATTATGGCAACTCATAATGTGACTCAGTAGTTCGTATGGCCTCCATATGCCTGTATACTTTCCCGACAATATTTGAGCATGCTCCTGATGAAACAGCACATGGTATACTGGGAGATCCCCTTCCAGACCCTGTACCAGGGCATCAGTGAGCTCCTGAACAGTCCGTGGTAGTACTTTGTGACATTGGATTCACTGATATAAGTTCTCAGTTGGATTCAGGTCTGGGGAAATGGCAACAATGCGTTCACCATCCCAGAACTGCTTACTCACTGGCCACATGAGGGCATTGACCAGCACCAGGAAGAACTCGGGGCCCACTACACAAATGTAAGCTCTGATAGTGGCTCTGAAGATTTCATCCCAGTACATAACAGCAGTCAGGGCACTGTTGCCTAGTACGTGGAGGTCTGTGCTGTCCTCCAAGAATATGTCTTCCCACCACCAAACCTGTCATGCTGGATGATGTTGCATGCTGCAAAACATTCTTCACGTTGTCCTCAGACTCTTTCACATCTGTCACATGTGCTCAGTATGAACCTACTCTCATCTGTTAAGAGAATGGGGTGCCAATGGTGGAGCAGACAATTGTGGTATTCTCTGGCGAATTCCAATTGAGCTGTATGGTGATAGGCTGTGAGTACAGGTCCCACTAGAGGATGTCGGGCCCTCATGCCACCCTCATGGAGTCTGTTTGGTCAAAAACACCATTAGCCTGCTGGAGGTCATTTTGTAGCGCACTGGCAGTGTTCCTCCTGTTCCTCCTTACACAGAGGAACAGATAACAGACTTTGGGTGTATGGGGACAGGCATTCCCAAACAGCTTAGTGAAAATTGTTAGCCAGTAAAGTCAAAGGCAAAGCCAGGACATTTTGATGATGAAGGCTGATGTTTCGTAGTACTGCTTGCATTATGCTATCTAAACTTGGGAAAATGTTATAATATTTAAGTTAAGAGAGGCGGGTATGAAGGTATACAGTTTACACTTTACTAATTTATTCCTATCTCACATTAAGGAGGAGTGTACTGTGAATGTTCTTTCTGGGTGACATCATGGTGATGCATTAGGGCATGCTTGTGCCTCACAAATTCACCATCTTGGAATGAAATCCCTCACTCAGTTGTTGTCCGTGTGGACTTTCCACACTCTCCCTATGCCTCTGTGGGTTTTCCTCTGGGCATTGCATTTTTCCTTCCACTTCCCCAGGGATGTGCAGGTTAGATTATCTGTTCAAAATTAGCTGAATATTAGTGTATGTGTGAGTGGATGCTTCAAGGGTCTGGCAGCTTGTCCAGGGCTGTTTCACCCCTTACACCTTATGCTTCCAGGGAAACCTCCACAGCACTGTATTAATAAGACAATTTGAGGATGTCATGTAACATTTTGTACTGTGCATGTAACTTTATGAAGTCCCTTTCCAGTTGTTATACAAAAACAACAATATTTATTTATCTAGCACCTTTTCATACAAACAATGTAGCTCAAAGTGCTTTACAAGACGACAAAAAGAAAGTTATATGAAATGAAAAACAAATAAGATTAGGCAATAATATTAAAGAATAAGTAACAAAGAAAAAGTTAAGGTCAAATGGCCTGATGAAAAAAAAAAAAAGTTAGACTGGAGAAAAAGAACAAAATCTGCAGGAGTTCCAAGGCCAAAAAGACCACCCAGCCCCCACTGGGTGTTCTTAAATCAGTCCTCTTCCGTTTTAGGCTTCACATGATAGAATTTGAAGATATTGGTCTGTAGACTGCTGGTCCCCCCTTCTTCAGTCCATCAACACAGGGGGTTGCATGGTGCCTTGATTAGGTGGTGGTAGAATCGGAAAAGACAGAGAAAATAGTAGAGATTATTACAGATTGTGGATCCCCTGAAGAATATAATAATTCTATGTCCATGTTGTTTGTTAGGAATACAACTGAAATGTAGCTATGAAAAAGCCACATTAAAATAATGAGTTTTTAGCAGTTTTTTTTTTAATGATCCACAGTACTAGCCTGGTGAATTTCTATTGGTAAAATATTCCAGACTTTGGGGGCATAAATGGCAAAAGGCCAACTCACTACTTCTTTTAAATTAAGCTCTTAAAATTATAAGCAGACCTTAACTAAAATATCTAAGGCTACGACTTTGGGTGTATGGGGACAGGCATTCCAAAATATAGAATGGAGCAAGATTATTTAATGCATTATAAACTATAAGTAGTATTTTAAAATCAATTTTGAATGACACAGGTAACAAATGTAACAATGCTAAAACTGGTGAGATGTGCTCAAATTTTCTTCTCCTAGTTAAGACTCTGGCTGCTGTATTCTCCACTAATTGAAACTGATTGATGTCTTTCTTAGGTAGTGCTGTTAGAAAGTGCATTACAGTAATCCAGTCGACTGAAAACAAAAACATGAACTAATTTTTCAGTCTTGAAAAGTTATAAGAGGTCTAACTTTTGCTATATTCCTTAAGTGAAAAAATGCAGACCTATTAATCTGGTTAATATAAAAATTAAAATTTTAGGTCTGTGTTGATAAGTACCCCTAAATTCTTTACCTCTCTCTCTTGACTTTTAAGCCTAACAGATCAAGTTTATTTCTAATACCCTCACTATATCCATGTTTGCCAGTCACTAAGATTTCTGTTTTCTCCTTATTTAGTTTGAGAAAGTTACTACTCATCCATTCCGAAATATTGCTGAGACACAGGATCAGAGAGCCAAGAGTGCCAGGGTCATCAGGTGCTGTAGATAAATAAAGCTGTATATCACTAGCATAGCTGTGGTAAGTCACCTTGTGCTTTAAGATTATCTGTAATCTGACCTAATGGAAGCATCTAGAATGAAAAAAGCAGTAAAAAAATATCACAGGTCTCCGAAGCACATTCACCATAAACATGGAAATAATTCACCGTGCCATGGAAATAAAAGTGTAATGCACTTTGGCCTGAACCTGAGAGAGGTGACAGGTCTACCTGGAGAAGCTGGCATAAAAGCAGCTCCATGATCACTATGTTTGCAGACAGAGCACTTCTGACATGTCTCCAGGCTTCTAGAGTCCAATAATGGGCATTAAAGTTGTCTCTGAGACAGAGAGGCAAAGAGACAAAACATCTGGGAGGTGCCACAAAAGTGCTCACTAAGTGCTGTATCTGTGAATGCTGCTTTTTTATCAGCTTCTCCAGGAGTCCAGCCCCTTTGGACAGTTGAGCACATATATTAGATATAATGAGTTTGTATTTATTATAATAGTGGGATGTTTGGTTACAGTAAGTGTGCCACCACAGGAAAAAAAGTTGGGAAACACTGAATTAGCACATCAAGGATTTCTTTGAAAAAGCCTGTTGGTATTGGGTCAAGGGCGCTGGTGGAGGGTTTCAGTTGAGAAATTATTCTATGTAGTTCGGGTAGATCTTTTCAAGTGAAAAAATGTAACTCTATTAAAAGGGAATGCTGGGATTCAATCAGATTAACTTTGGGGGGATGCACTATATTATTACTAATATCATTTATTTTGTGTTTAGAAAATCTAGCAAAAGCCTCATAAATGTCACTAGTAGTTTGTAGGACACATTTCATCGAGTGAGCTGGGTTTAGTAGTCGATCAATAGTTGAGAATAAATCTCTTGGATTACCAGCATTATCATTTATAATTTTATGAGAAGCAGGACTGCCTCTCAATACAGACTGCACTGTTATATTCAGTTATTTTTGCCTTCAGTATTTCGTAGTGGACCATCAGTTTAGATTTTCTCCATTTACAGTCAGCTCTCTGACATTTCTCTTTAAATCAGGCACTCTTTGTGCCTTCCTCTGTATAATAGTGCTGGAAGATTTCTTAACTGTCTTTGCTGGGACCACTATGTCAGCTGCAGCTGTCACCTTAGCATTAGAATTTTCCACCTTACTGTTAGCGCTATTGAGGTAAGCACTACAATTGGACAGATTGTTTAGAATATTAACAAACATTGAAGCTGTGGGTGTATCAGAATAACATTTTTTAACAACATGCTTCTCATTAGCTGTTATCAGTATTTCTACATTAAATAATATGCAAAAGTGGTCTGATATACTGATATCCACAACCTGCCTCACGTCAACTTTTAATCCTTTTGAAACCACTAAATCCAGCATGTGCCCTCCCTTATGTATGGGTTGGCTGACATGCTGGCTCAGATCAAAAGAGTGCAGTAAGTTCAGGAGTTCTTTTGCTTTCGGGTCACATTGGTAATTCACATGAAAATTAAAATCGCCTGCAATTAGGAATCTGTCATAGTTAATTAGTTATATGCGACTGTAAACATAAGCAAATACACAGCATTGTTCAAGGGGCCTAAGGATGAAGCTGTTTTGTAAATATTTATATGGCTTTAGCAGTGCTGTTCTATAGGACTGTTTAATAACAACAACAACAACATTTATTTATATAGCACATTTTTATACAAACAATGTAGCTCAAAGTGCTTTACATGATGAAGAAAGAGAAAAAAGGCAAAATAAATAATTAAAATTAGGGAACACATAGAATAAAAGTAAGGATAGTAGTGTTTATCTAGATAATTTCAATTGCATTCCAATGAACTGCAACTCTTATTTGCTAGCAGTGAGAAAAAAATTTCAGCGGTCAAAAGTTTTGGCGGGGACACAAATGTTGTGTTTTGCAAACTTTGCTGCTTCAGCATTTTCAGATTATTTTTTACATGTTCCTATGATATACTGAAGAACAATTCTAAACATTTCTTAAGTTTCAAAGGCTTTTATTGGCAAATACATCAAATTTATGTAAAGAGTCAATATTTACAGTGTTGACCCTTCTTCATAACTTCCGCAATTCGCTTTGGCATGCTAGATATCAGCTTCTGGGCCATATCCTGACTGATAGTGACCAGCTCTTGCCTTTTTAGTGCTTGGAGTTGATCACAATTTGTGGGCTTCTGCTTTTCCACCCACTTTTTGAGAACTGACCACAGGTTGTCAATGGGATTAAGATCTGGGGAGTTTTCTGGCCACGGGTTCAAACTTTCAATGTTGTGATCTCTGAGCCACCTCGTAATCACTTTTGCCTTGTGACATGGTGCTCCATCATGCAAATACACAGATCATCACCAAATTGTGCCTGGATTGTTGGGAGAAGTTGCTCTCGGAGGATGTTTTCATACCATTATTTATGGCAGTGTTCTTGGGCAGAATTGTGAGAGGGGCCACTCCCTTGAATGAGAAGTAACCTCACACATGGATTGTCTCCAGATGTTTCACTATTGGCAAGACACAGCACTCATGGTAGCCTTCACCTTTTCCTTCTCTGGACAATCAACTTTCCAGATGTCCCAAACTGTTGTAAGGAGGATTCATCCACAAAAATAACTTTGCACCAGTCTTCTGTTGTCCAATCCTTGTACTTCCTGCAGAATTTCAGTCTGTCCTTGAAGTTTTTCTTGGAAAGAAGTGGCTTCTTTTCTGCCCTTCTTGAAACAAAGCCATCGTCCGTGCAGATGCACTCACACCCGCCTGCTGTAAATACTGAGCAAGCTCTGCACCGGTGGCAGCACAATTCTGTAGCTGATTCCTCAAGAGGAGATGGTCCTGGCGCCTAGGCCAAAATAAGTGAAAATGGTTTGGTGATAAAGCTAACTTTTTATGCTAATAAAGATGTTTGCAATCAATTAATATGTATCTGATCACTCTGCACAATAATATAAAAACAATGTGAATAGCCAGCACAAAAACTGAAGCCACAAATTTTACAAAACAAAACATTTGTGTTACTGCAAAACTTTACACCACTACTGTATATGTCACACAGTTGTTTGAAAGACACAAATGTATCTTCTATAAGTGTCTTAATTCAACTGTTGTACTATAAGTTGGATATTTTAATAAAAATTGAAAATTATTATTTGATTTTAAGGTTGAAATTGAATCAGAATGCAGTGGAAACAGATTATCAATTACTTTCAAGCCACTGAATGTTTTTTTCTTGTAAATAAAATTTTTTTTGAGCATTCAAAGAGGAAGTAAAGTTATTTTCGCTTTCTATAGTAACCAAGGGTGTGTTCTGGTACTCGATAAGACATTTATGATTCTTGTCAGAATCCTATTTTATGTGCATTCATTACCCAGTAAGATACAGTATATGGATGTCAAGTAGTATTAAACTCCCCACAACTGAAGTGCTGATTTTGTCAAATGAGTACATTTCCTATTCCAAAGAAATCTAGATGCAACTCTGTCTATACAGTAGTCTTAAAAATTACTTAACTTGGTAAAAACGATACCGCTGGCTTGACTGCTAGAGGGACTCATTGAAGTACAACACAAAAAAAAACATATGATTTTCAAGAGCAGACAGATCTAATGTATATTCAAAATAATTTACATTAGATTATCACCAGTAGATATTATCATCAAATCCTGTAGCTTTAAGTGAGCTAAAAGCATATCCAGAACATGAAGAGCAACTTTAACCACAACTCATCATCATTCATGCATAATAATCTCCCACACTCAAATAAATTAATATAGTACTCCAATTAATTAACTTTCTCATAGTAATTCAAAAATGTATCTTAGTTGTTAATGTCAAGCAAACCAATCAGTGCCATATACATTATAATATTTTACAGAAATGGGCTACTTTTTACCAGCTTTACTGGCCAGAGGAGATGACTAATATAAGAAGTGCTGTGGACAAAACGTGTCCTCCTATTTTCCTGATCCCTAGTAGATAGCCAATCAATACATTAAACTTCTTTGTCAGTGAGATGCTTTGAAAAGCACAGAAAAAAAAAATCCAAGGAACAAGATGGTTAAGTGCTGTATTTTTGAGAATCAATTTCTTTTTAAGCATATAAAAAATATCCATAGGTACTGTGAAAATAAGATTATGCTTAAAAAAGTGGATAACAACAATTATCCATCCATTACATTAATTAATTTATTTTCAGTAAATCAAACCTTATCCTGTTAGGACCAGTGGTAAGGCAGGAGCGGTGAATGGAGTTATCCGTTAAGCTGAACTGTATATTTTTGGGTTGTGAAGAAAAATTGGAAAAAAACCCCAATGAAGCGATGGAGAAGACCAGCAAACTGACAGCTAGATATGTTACTAAGAAGTTATTATGGTACAGAACGACATACTGAATGAGAAACAAATGCCTGGAATTTCAGTAATTGTTGACATTCTGTAGAGCATTTCCTCATATTAACAGAGTATTAAAATTAAGTTTGAATGATCTTCAGTTTAATGATACTCTGTTATTTTGTGTTCTGCACCATATGCTGCCAGCCTTAACGGGATTTGTTAATTGATAACTTAAGCTTTTCACATTATTGGTAACACTAACATTTTTGGTTGCAAGGCACAAATATAGTTGCAGGTGTTTTCCTAATACTAATAATCATATTAATAATACTACTATTTTTTATGTAACGTAAAAATAGTCATGTTGAATCCAAAACAAAACATTTTAAACAGAGCAAACTGCTTTCCAGTCAGGGTAAATGTAATTTTATTGTTCACAATCTGTGCTCAGGATTTTGCTATTCCCATTTAAGAATGTTCATCATATCGACAATATCCTTATCAATATTATGAATTTTGTTTAGGGAGTAGCAATTTTGTTTAAAGGTTATTTCAGACAGTCTAAATTTCATCCGTATTAATCTCAAATTTAAGACTGATGGTTTCCAACACTGAAATACTGCTTTTTTGTTTATGTGTTTTCTTTTTTGTTTTTTAAGCACTTTACATTTCTGAGTCTTTCTACACATACAGTATATTTAAGAGGCAGCAGTAGATCAAAGTAACTGGAAACAATTCCAGGCATCTTTGACAGAAGACTTTGCAGCTTCAGAAGAATACAGATAATTATGAACTAATCAAAGTAATTAAATGAGTTGAAATAAATTATATTCTTCGATGAAATTCAGTTGCACTTTTGTCTTATAAAGATCATCTTCACTTAAAAGTCAAGTGTGCTATATGCTAATTACAAATACAACAGTCATAATTATTGCAGAATTACATGTGATACAAAACAAATATAGAAACAAAAAGAAATGATGCAATAACTGCCAAGAAATATATACTTTTTAAATGGGCATAACTTAAAATATTCTTCATTTGTTGTTTTAATGTAGTCCAATATCAATGCAGCGATTGACTAGAGATGCAGGTTTGCAAGCTTTGTGATACACAAGCACCTCTCAGGTAATGCACAAGGGAACGCATATACACACACACCCATACACACACACAAAAGAAACTGGGAAAAAGTGACCCTTAAAAAAACATAGTGCCTGAACCCAGGTCTCCATCCTCAGCTTCACTTCAACTTCATATTCAATTCCAGTGAAGCTGCACCACTTCCAGTACCCCTCACTGCAGAGTGTGGAATGGGGTGTGCATAAATGTTGGTGAAGTTAAACGTTTAACACCACCCATAATGCACATGCATCACGCCCAAATCTGCATGCTGGTAGTGATGGTTGTGTGGCTACAACAACCTAAGCATGGTATGGCTAGTTAAGATGTAGATTAGAGTTAAGATTAAAGTTTTGGGAAGGTTATATGACTCAAATAATGCACCTGGTTACACTGTGGTTAAGATTAGTGGGAGTGTGGGAGGTTTATCACATTCAATGACTGCTGCCAAGTAAACCAAGTTATACAAATGTGCAATTTTCTTTATCTGCATGTAGGTCACATCTTTCCTGCCTAGAGTAGGACTTGGCAGGACCTAAGCAGGTGCTGTCTATGAATGTCTATGAATATTTAATCCTGCCCACGTTTAGGTATGCTCCATCCTGCAGGCTGTGGTGATGACCTTCTATACTGCTGTGCTGCGTCTCGCAGTGCTTCTGCTGCAAGACTTCACTTCCTTCTCACCCACCCCACGTCATTCTCTTCCATGTCAACCAGCTGTGCCAATTTGAATCCTTACTCTGCTTATGTGGAGTCCAATGTAACTTGACCCCCTAGCTCCCCACCTCTTTGAATCAATATATGCTAAAATCGAGACTGCCTTGAAAACAACATGTCAAAATCAAGGAATTTTGCAAAGGATGGCATCCTTACAGGTGAGTGCTCTCTTTCTCAACCACTTCACTTCCTAATGAGAACTTTGCAAATTGTGTGTATGTGTCGCTCTCTCTGGTTCAATATTACAATATTTTTAGTTTTGGTAATCATTTTAGTGTACCATCATGTTTATAATTGTTGTAGAAGTTGTTAGGTGGAGTAGTAGCTCTGAGGCTAGGGATCTGTACCGGCAATCGGAAGGTTGTTGGTTCAAATCCCATAAACGCCAGAAGAGACTCTACTCTGTTGGCCCCTTGAGCAAGGCCTCAACCTGCAATTGCTTTGTCCCGGGTATGACATTAGCCTGCATCCAGCCCTGCAAGCAGGTCCTCCAACTTACAGGGAAAACTTGGGGGCTGGGAGGATTGGCACTCTACCTACTGTAAAAAAACCTCACACTCTTCCAGTGTGGTATTGAGATGTCACCTGCTGCACTCGGGTCCCAATCCAGGTGGTGTGTGGTGTGTGCAGCAATGCACTGTGCATCAGTGCAAGCTCCTAACTCCTGTCTCTCTGTAGAAGTTGTCGGACTAATGGAGAAGAATATACAACGAGGACCAAAGACAAATTATTAATATTAAAACAAACATGTCTAACATTTCATTTTAGTGTTTACTAATTTTAATTAACAATGGAAAAAAATTTTTTCAGACAGAGTTGTTTATGAAACTTCACCCTACTTTAAAAGTCAAATACAGGAACAGGGAAAACCTTCACATTGACTTTACTGATGTGGTATGTCACTTCTTTTGATCTAAATTCATATGTAACTGTATAGTGTTTGTAAGTTAAGAGTATGGAAATTAGTCTATTTTATTTAATGGCAAGTATAATACTACTGTTCTTGTATTTAAAAAATAATTAAAAGTAACTAAAACAGCATTTGTCTTACATAGGAAAAATTAAAAGATACACACACACAAATATAAGTTATTACTTATTAAAATCCAAAAATACAATATTAGGGATGGAGTGCTTGAAAAACATAATGCAAGTTGTTTGTGCCTAATAAGAGTTTAGTACTTAACAATTTAAGACTGAACAAAATGTAATATTTCAAAACATTCAATTCCTGGAGGGGGTATGCCAAGAAAAAAGGCTGAGAACCCCTGGCTTAGAGATATCACACAACATTTGCTTAAATATGCATCAATAGTCCACAGTAATAAGATATTTACTTTGATTAAAAGGTTAGCAGTAACCAAGAATCCAAGATTATGTTCTTCTTTACAGCATTGGGTTTGTATTAATGGGGGGCCCTGACCAGATGGTACAACATATTTGGGAGTCTCGGCTTAACAAATCCTGGAAACCACTGTGGTAGAACATTGTGAAGAAAGCCATAAAACTTCCAGATAAAGCACACAATGTATATGACAGCATCCAGATGCAAGTTTATTAACATTTTGTGAAGATTGAAGCAAATAGTACCTTTGACACTTTGTGGAAGTTTAGCTAATTTCTAGGGTTAGCTATTTAAAATTATCTGTACATTTGACAAATTTTAAAATAAAGAAACGGCATATGGAACCATGATAAGTGTGTGGTATGGCTTCTGTCCAAAGTATTTCAAGTGTGAGCTATGTACTGTGTAAGAGCCAATCTTAGAAAGTTAAAGTTTTGAGTTAAACTCATATTAATGTTTGCTTTATTTGAATAGAATATAATATCTTCTATAGTCATAGACAATGGTATAGTCTTTTCCCCCTATAAGTTAGCAAGATATAGAATCTTCTTACTATAACTGAGAAACAGTGAGTTAATAAGTTCTTGTTGTGTTTAGAACAGGTCCCAGTAAAGAGGGACTTGAAAGACCCATTTTCAGTTAGAAATGGGATAAGCATACAGTTTTCTGACCGCTTTGAAATGGTTCAGAAATGCTTTGAAATGGTTCAGAAATTATAAGTGTTTAGTAACAATTTTAGATGTAACAAGATTAAGCTTAGAACTAAATTTTTCTTATTATAATTTTTCCTTTTTTTTGCTATTTTAATTTTCTTTTTTGTGTGAACTGTTTTACTTTAAAACTTAACTAAACTTTTAAAAACGAAGGTATTTTGTCTGTGGAATCATTTCTGTGTGTCAGGCCTTTGTTGAATCCCATTTTTGGAGTTGGAGCTGCTGAATTTTGGAAACTTTGGGAAAACGCAGCTACATACTGCGTAACATGCTACGTACTGCTTGACTAGGAAAAATTGCTATAAGGTTGTGATCATAATGCATTATTTGTTAGTGACATGATTGCTTCATTTAATCTTTCACTGTACACATTTACCTCCATATATTTTACAGCTACTTAGTCACTTTCTATGATTATTTTTGAGCACCTTTTGAAGTGTATGTTTATATACTTTATAAAAAGTTATAACAAGTTTACATTTCCTCTAAACACTTGCATTTCTTATAACAGTGGAAACACAGTTATTTTTAAGAAATCTCTTAATAGGTTGTCAAAATGTTTCCCAAAAACTATGTTCTATTTGCTTGCATTGTTATCCAATAATGGTAAGTTGTGTTGTTACTGTTGCATAATGTGTGTTAGAAAAAGGTGAAAACATTATACAGTAACATTTTATGAAGCAAAGAATATAAACCTGATAATATCAGATCAAACATTATCTGCCATACTGAAAGTCATCAGGTTAACACAGATGCTTAAAATATTTATGAAGTGGGTGGAATGTGATTGTGTACATTTTTATAGAATATTTATTTACAGTATTGCTACCATCTACAGTTATGAATTTTATAGTTTTATCTTGTAATGTGCCCTAGAATGGAATGAAGGGCATAATTAAATAATAAGTATTATTACAGTGTTATATATATTATTATTTTCTACAAAAGAAATGTACTTTGAATTATGTCTTTGTCTTTGATGATGTAAGCCTCATCACACATCATGCACATCATGTTCATAAGCTAGAGCATAATAACAGTTTAAAACCAATAAATGTCTAAACAGTGTAACAAAAGGCAACATATAGGCACCTGACCCGACACAGATGGACACAGAGGCACGTATAAAATAAAAAGACTTTTATTTTTCTTCAGCTGGAGGGCACATCTTCCCCGTGTCCCCCAGCCACAACACAGTCCCAAAACAACAACAACACACCACACCTTTTCTTCTCCTGCACCATCACTCCTCCCAGGCTACCTCGTCCTCCTCCACCCAACTCTGGCCACTGAGTGGTGTTTGCTGGCCCCTTTTATTGGGCTCCCGGAAGTTCTCCAGGTGCTTGATTGCCGACATCCGCCTGCACTTCCGGGTGTGGCGAAACTAGTGCCCAGAAGGGTCCAGCAGCTCCTGCTGCAGCACCCCTTGGAGACGTCTGCGGAACCTAACAGGGCTGCACAAAACTCCAACCCCCATGAAGCCCTGGGGGAGTCCGAGGCACCGCTGCAACCCTGGGAAGCTGCCATCTAGCGTCCAGGGGGAGATGTTGTGTTTCCCATGCTTGCTCCCCTGGTACATATGCTGCAGGGGCATCCCAGCCAGGCATGAGCCCCGGCCATCCGTCCCACCATGTTAAAATAATGAGTTTTTAGTAGTTTTTAAAAGTGCTCCACTGTATTAGCCTGACAAATTTCTATTGGTAAGCTATTCCAGATTTTTCCATGCTTGCTCCCCTGGTACATATGCTGCAGGGGTGTCCCGGCTGGGCCGGCCATCCATCACAACAGTATTTAACTTAAATTCTATAAATTAAGAAAAGAAAAGAGCCTTGACTGGGGTTTGAACATAGGTATTTACTGGTAGCGCACAATTTCAACCTTTCACTGTTCTATTGTTTCCCAGACGCAAAAACTCAAGTCATGGGTTCAAATTATAGAATTTTTAATTCCCCAAGCACTTTGAACTGTGAAACATAGCCAATAACAATGACTTTATCCTCTGTTTCTGCTTCCAGTTGAGCATTGGCTCCTGACTTTGACTCCTCGAGGTAATGCAGCAGGCTCCTTTTATGCTGAACCCAGAACTGCTTCCTGTGTTCTGGTATGACTTGTGGGGAGTACTTCTGGGTTGTTTGGTAGCCAGGGTAATCCTCCCACAACAGCGCCACCTTGTGGCACTGGGGGACCCCAACAAGGCTGCTCTTCTGAACTCCAGTTCCCATGAACCCCTGCGGGTGTTCAAGTTGGGATGCATCCAGTGGACTACTGCCACCTAACTTATGGGGGAATGAAACTACTCCTGGCCTATGGTTTCTGCTTGTCCATCCCCTGGCAACTTCCATTTTGTCCAGAGGTCATGCTGTTATCCTGCCCTTTTGCCTGGGTCTGTCCAGTATCTGTGTTTCGTCTTGTTATTACAATATACAGTATATATTCGTGTATGTGTGTGTGTGTGTCTATCTGTAGATATTGCAGGCATTGGAATAAGCGGCCAGCAACACCATTTGTAAAATAAATTAGTTCTGCGTGGTATTTTATGCTTTACTTTAATAGCAGTATTGTCTGAATACATACACACTTCTGAGATTGTCTAATGGCAAATGCATAACATAAAAATACATGTTGTCAATTATCTGTGTTTATAGCTAATTTGTATTTTATTAGTAATTTGATGAATCTGAGAATATTAAACACACAAAATGAAATGTGTAAGTCTTCCATCACAACAGCTAGTACGGACTAAATAAAATATATCTAACTAAACACAAATAAATGTTATTTTAATATGAATATTAAATGTAATTTCCACATATGGTCAGTGGATATGCATTTATTTAATTTACAAAAAAAACGCCTAGCAGTTTGCTTATCTTGAACAAACCAAACAATTTGACTGTGTTACACAGCTGATTCAACAGAAATTATTATAAAACTTATTGAATGTTATTATTCATAAAGTTGAAAATAATGCATTGCTCATTATCATTTCCATTTTGGTGAGGGTTACACAAGCAACATGCTAAGCTGCGATGATCAGTCTCTCCCCAAATGCTCACCAGGGCATATAATTCATAGAATAGAATAGAATGCCTTTTATTGTCACTATACACATGTACAATGAGATTAAAAGCAGCTCCTCCAGTGCAAACATATATGTAAAACACAACAAATAAAAAAACAAATGGTGCAAAAAGTTGCAAAAAAAAGGTTCTGCGACGCTATATACATATGGAAAGAATAAATAACTATTGCACTATTGGGTTATTGCACATTATTTAAATATTGCACAATAATAATGATCATGTGCAGTGAGTAGTGGATGTTGGACGCTGAAAGTAATGATATAGTACAGTATACAGATATTGCACAGTTATTATCAATACCATTTAGATATTGGATATTGCACAGTTGATGGATAGAAGGAAATCCAGGGGTTGGGGGGTTAGACTGTGTAGTCAGTGCATGTGTGAGTTTAGAATGGTTATGGCTTTTTGGAAAAGTCCAAGTTGTGCTTTCTGAGGACCCTCAGGAAGTGTAACTGCTGCTGAGCCTTCTTGATGACTGCTGTGATGTTGTCTGTCCAGGAGATGTCAGCGGAGATAAGGATGCCGAGAAACCGGAAGGTATGGACCCTCTCTACACACTCGCTGTTGATGTAAAGGGGAGCTAAGTCAGTGCTGTGCCTCCTGAAGTCGACAATGATCTCCTTGGTTTTCCTGGCGTTCAGAGCCAGATTGTTTTTTGAACACCAGGCGGCCAACTTCAGGACCTCCTCTCTGTAAGCTGCCTCTGGGTTCTACTATGCAGTTTTCTTCCAGAGAGTCATGGTGGAATACCAAATACATGCACAAACCGCCTAATCTGGCTACCTATTCTATTCAATTAAAGAAAAAAATCTGTTACAAGTCAAAATGCAATTTTAAAAGTAATCTCAACAAATCAATAATTAATTTATATATAAAACCATTATACACAATATCATAAAGTGAACATGTGCACAATTCTCACCTTTCTTATTAGAAAGGGCTTTTCACCCATGGAACTGCCACTCTAGTGACTGTATTTTGAGAAATTCTCAAGATGTCAGCTGTTGTTTGACATCTGGCCACTAAAACAAATTAATAGCTAAAAACAATTATAGCTGTTTTCCATATTTTTAACAATACTACCTCTTGAAAATGCAGTCTGTGATTGGCTGTTTGCAGAAGAAAGCTATTGAAATGAAGTTCATGAGCATGTGCAGTATACCTAATAAAGTGGTTACTGTGTATAGGTCTAGAGTTTCATGATAAGTTAAGGGAAAAACTTAAATGGGGGGGGGGGGGTACAAGGGGATAAGAAACAGAGACAGACACAACGACACAGAGGATGCACAAACTATATGCTTTTGCTTTTGGTATTGTTTTGGAAGTGGCTGAAAAAGAGCTGAAAAACCCAGGAGATGGTAAGAACATTGAAAAGACAATCCAAAGGGGAAAGAATGGCTCAAAAGCCAGTAGACAGAATGATAATAAACAACCAAAAGCAAAGGCCAAAATGAGCAACAAAGTCAAAATCATGAATGCATATGTAATGTGCAGTGATGTGATAATATGGTCAAATCTAAAGTGTGAAAAAGGTAATGAAAATCAAATTTTATATTTCATCTCAAATCACAAAATAAACATAAGAACTGCATTCTGCATATAAAAACCCAAAATAACACTAAAATGCACGTGTAAAGATGCTTGGATATTATAACAACTGCCCTCTGGATAAGCATGGTTTAAAGCCTGGGACAACTATCTATTTATTTTTATTTTTTAATTTTATTTAGTTTATTTTTTCTGTTTTAGTTCTTCTTCATCTTGGTTTCATTTTTTATTTATTAAAATAAACCCACCATTTTGTATTACTCATCTTGTTGTCATTATGGGTGTGGAAAAATATCAGAAGGTGGCTCTCTTTTAACAAATTCTTGTTCTGTTTATAATAAATACTTTCTAAGAAGAAAATATTTTATAACAAACTTCTGTCTCTACCATCAGGTTCTTATTTTAAAGTAAAAGCAGCAATTCCCTTAAAATTCTTAACACTCCTGTTATAATTTTTGCTAATCTGCTTTTGCTGATACACAGAAAAAAAATCTACTTATTTGGTTGTTTTTAGGTCCATTCACATATAAAGAACCTACTGCAATATTGTTTCCTTAAGAGGCATTAGCTCTCTGGAAATGTGTTCTTTTCAATTGCGGCGTTTTAATTAACCTGAATTTAAATAATTCTAAAAAGGTATTATCCCCCTCCATCATGCAATAAGACGGTTACAAGATTACACGAGAAGTAAAAAGGATAATTTAGCTCTTTATTGACGGGTTCACGCAGTATTACAAACGGGAAGCTTATGACAGACATATCAAGCATGTGGGTATCTTGACCTACGCAGTCTGCCATCTTTCATTTGCCACGCTGAAAGGATTTTAACCGGACAGAAGACATAATCATTGCACCAATAACCACAACCCAATAAATACCTCCACCGAAGTTAATCCAGAGATATTTATATATACAAGAAAAATATATTTACAATAATCACGGCACAAGCAGTAATGCTTGGTAAATTCAAATCGCTGTTCTACCAAGTACCTTTCTCTAGCAAGATCTAGTCAGAGGAGACCCCCTCTAGAGGCCATAATTCCCTTTTGTATTCGGCGCCCTCGCACCGACCAATTAAACTGTTCTACGTCATTCCTTCACGGGTACGTGATGATGTGAACGTGTCTTCGAAAAGTGGCGTCTCCTGCTCTGCAAAATACTATAAAAAGTCGCTGCTGTTTCCTGTGAGATCCAAAGGCAATATGAGCTCGCCCTGCTTCTGCGGAACACCCCAGAGCTTCTCACGCCTTCTCTGTCTATGGGCTTTACGGACTGTGCCTCTCTTGTCAGCTTCCCCAAATGGCAGTGCATCCTAGCCATCCTGGGCATATTGCTTTTGTCTTGCCGTTTGGGCCCTTGTGACCATCAGAGTCTCCCCTTGCAGAGTACCCTATAAGAGATCTTCGATCCCCGGCACGTCCAACCCTAGTAGAATCGGGTAAGGCATGTTGTCTAATACGCCCATGGGTAACTCATAACCCAAACCTTGAATCTCCAGTTTCACTCGAACCAGAGGATAAGTGACTTCTTCACCATGGACACACCTCAATACTACCTGCTGACCTGACTGTACCACTTGGTCGACCAAACAGTCTTTCCTCACCAGAGACTGGGTGCTTCCTGTGTCTACTAATGCAGGATACAGTTTACCTGCCATAGAAACCCTTAGAATCTTCTCCCTGCTCTTAAAAGGCGTCTTCTTTTCAGGTAGGGGGCATGGAACAAAACAAAGTTTTGTCTGCTTTCGTTTGTTTGGACAAAACTTAATTAGATTGCCTTTCTGTCCACAACCATGACACAACCAACCTCCCCTATAGTCTGGCTTTGCAGGTAGGTTGACTAAACTCATAGGACCACGACCCATGTCACCCCGGACATACCTGTGGGCTTAGCTGTGGTTCTGGGCCTCTGAATGACTTTATCTTCCTTCGCAGGTTCCTTGGACGACGGGCGGCCAGGAACACCTCAGCCAGCTCTGCTGCTGCTTTGGAAGTTTTTGGCCGATGCTCCTCTACTCACATACGGAGTTTAATGTCAAATACCTGCAAAAGTTGTTCTAACAAAATAAAGTTAATTATCTGGTCTATTGAGTGTTTCTGGGGTTGTAACCGTTTAGTGCATAATTCCTTCAATAGTGTCAGAAGTTCTTTAGGAGATTGACCTTCCTCCCATTCGAAAGAACGGAACCTCACCCTGTACGTTTCGGTGCTGATCTCGTACTTCTCAAGGATGGCAGCGTTTAATGAGACGTAGATCAGGGACTCCTCTACTGGCATGGCCAAAAATGCCACCCTGGCCCCTCCTGTAAGTAAAGGAACAAGACGGATTGCCCAATCTGCTCATGGCCAGCCACACACAGTAGCCACCCTTTCAAATGTTGAAAGGTAATGTTCTATGTCCTCGGGCTCCTGGAAGGGCATCAGACAAGAGTATTCCCATGTTCTTGCTGAGGCTCCTCTACTTCTTTCAACAGATTCATCCGGGTTGGAGGACTGAGACTGTTGCACCAAATTCACCTGTAGCTGGTGGAACTGGTGCTGCAGACCTTTGAATCGCTGTTCCAACCGTTGGTCTTCCTGTACAACGATGAATTATCGCAAAAGCACTGCCACTGCACGGTTATCCCCAGTTACTTGGACTTCTTCCTCTGCCTGTGCTGCTCTGGAGACCACTCCTGTGTTGAGGTCGGGAGTGCCAACTCCTTGAAGCTTCTTTGGAGCCATTCTGCCAAAAACTGTCTTCGTCCATACTCCAAAATCAAAAATACTGTCTCACTTTTACCACACCTGATTGAATCCCACCGCTTCCACCAAAATGTGACACCCCGTGTAGTGGGAATTGGGGTCACCAGCCTACACTCTAGGTGTCTAGTATGTGGGACCGAGCGTGACCAGGATGATGTTGTAAGACAGGGAAACACGGACACAAAAAGGGTTGGTTTTTTTTTAAAAATAAAGTGAGGTTTTATTTACAGGTGCACCATCATCCTGGTCACGCTCGGTCCCAGATACTAGACACCTAGAGTGTAGGCTGGTGGCCCCAATTCCCACTACACGGGGTGTCACATCCTGCTCCTATACTCGCTCCCTCTAGCAAGTTGCATTAAGTTCAAATCCTTGTTGCTAGTCAATGGATCAGAACTCTTGTACAGTATACAGAAGCAGTCTTGAGCTCCTATGCTCCTTCTCACACACTCTGATTTACTAATGAATGGCTTCTGGCAGTACCTTCACACTGGTATGTTTCATCCAGGGTTTGCTCTCTGGCTTATGTTTATTTTCCATTTTACTATTATTTCTCTTATTTTTAAAATATTATTTTTCTTGTGTGTTTTTTTTAATAATCATTTTTGTTATTACCGTTTTACTTAGAAACTAGTCACGTAACCCATCAGACAGTTAATCAAATACATTTAAAAATATTTGATATCTCTTGTCCTATGTGTACCTTCCATACTTTTCCTCAGTATCCTCAACAGCTTGAACCTCCATTGACCGGTGCTCCCTATATCAAACACAATCCCATAAAGCTCTGTCATTTTCCGGTGTCTTGCATCCACTTTTATTCCTCCAGTTTTTGAAAGCAACTCTCGGAGTGCCTCCTACACCTTTATTCCTCCTTCTGTGGTACTTCCTCTTTCAATCATGTCACAAAAGCCAAACTGACCAACCACAACAAAGCCATACTGACTGATAACATTGCTCAGAGGGACCAGACACACACGCAGACCTTAGTGTTTTGTTATATACTAGATCACTTATTAATTAATATTGTGTATATTTGTGTATGCTTAATGACCTCTTGGGCACAGCCATCATCAGTGTGTCTGTTTGTAGAGAGAGTGTTGACCTTGTCGAGAGGTTTACTTACCTTGGCAGTGACATTCATGTCTCTGGTGAGTCTTCCTATGAAGTCAGTAGACGGATTGGGAGAGCATGGGGTGTCATGAGGTTGCTGGAAAGGGGTGTGTGGCGCTTCTGATATTTATGCAAAAGGACAAAGGTCCAAGTCTTTAGAGTCCTGGTGCTTCCTGTCTTGCTATATGGTTGTGAGACATGGACGCTATCCAGTGACCTGAGATGAAGACTGGACTCCTTTGGTACTGTGTCTCTCTGGATTTTGTGTCGAATGAGCGGTTGCTCATGGAGTCCCGAATGAGGCACATTACCTGCATTGCGAGGGAGCATCAGTTACGGCACTACGGCCATGAGGCGTGTTTCCCCGAAGGTGATCCAGCTTGTAAGATCCTCATTGTTGGGGACCCAAGTGGCTGGACCAGGCCAAGGGGTCGCCCATGTAACACCTGGCTGCGGCAGATAGAGGGTCATTTCTGGAGGGTGGGACTGGACCGCGTGTCTGCCGGGGGGGTTGCAAACTGGGATCCCGAGTTATCTCGTTGTGTAGTGGGTGCGGCAACACACTGTATCAGTGCATGCTCCCCAACTTGACTTGACTTGTGTATATTTGTCCCATTGGCTATGTTTCCTTGTGTTCCGTGGGACCCAAGATGCGGGTCTACTGTGACATCGCTGTTGCGGAACTGTCTCTGCTTTTATATTTAGATGGGGGAGACAGTTCTGGCCAGGCGTTATTTTTTGCTGTGGATTCATTATTGTGAACATTTTATTGGATTTTTGTGCCTGTCTTTGGGTTTAACGTACTGGACAGTGGATTTGGTCTTGTTTGAATTAGATTGTGTTTTAAGGCACAGCATTTTCCCTCATTTTGGCTTTTTTGCCTTGTTTAGCCATTTTTTGTTGTTCTTTACATAAATTAATTAATTCTCTTGAATTTAAAGAGCATGGTTTTGCCAGAAGATTTACGGTCATTATCTCTCTTAAAGGGCATTCTTGTGTTTTTTTGAACATTAAAAAGTGCTTTTGAATTTTTTTAAAACCTGCCTCTTGAGTTTGGGGGTTGGCTGCTTTGGTTGAGTCTTGTTTCTGAGGCTGACCAATGAAGCCCTGGGGGCTTATTTATAAGACCTGCGAATGCACAAAAAGTGGCTTGAAATGTGTATATGCAACTTCACACACAAATGTTGGGATTTATAAAAGAAAACCTGATGCAACATTGGAGAATATCTCAGCCAAGCTTCATTTCATCATGCCTGCGGTGCTACAAGCCATTAACCAACCAGCGAGGCACTACATCCAGTTTTCATATGGTGTGGATGCACAAACATTAAACATAACATGTTTTTGTCACCTATACAAAGGAAATTTGCAGCAGTGTCCATTTCTCTTAAAGTAATCAGAGTGCTATACTGTATATCTATCTATCTATCTATCTATCTATCTATAAATATTACAATAAGGAAACCATGTGAGAAGGTAGCTGTATTTGCTAACTGTAAGCTGTTACATTCCATTAATGCACAAGTCATCTGTGATGCCATTAGGTGGCAGAGAAACATTGTGGCTCCGTGGCCTGGGTCTGCCCGTGATTCATTTATTTTGAGGCAAAGTCATTCTGACAACTGTGATGGTGCTGCGCATAGTGGCTGGCTTGTTGGTAAGGTAACTGCCTGAACCCTTAGTTTTCATATGGCCTGTACTATTCATTGTAACACCAATTATGTCATCACATGTGCCAAGTAGGAGCGAGGCGGCTCTACCAGACAATGAAGTTCTGTGCCATCATGACTGCATATGTATGAAGTTTATTAGCATGCCCCATATATGGATGTTTCAGGGCCATGTTTGACGCGCTTTCCCATATACATATTTACAAGGTGATTGTGATTTACAAAGGATAAATTAGTTAGAAATGTGTTTATGCCAGGTTTTATAAATCTACGTTTTTTTTTGGTGTATGCACTTTCAAGTTTTTTTCCGTGTGTGTATTTTGACACACAAAGTCACGCAAAGTTTTAAATATAAGGAACCTCGTCAGGTTTTCAGTTTATTTTGAATACCTCTTCACCTCCTTTTACCTTTTTGTGCAGCTGCATTACAAACCAAATGGCATAAAATTTCAGTCCAGATTATTTTCATACTTTGCTTTCCAGCTAATGAAAACAGCTGACCCCTAATGTCTGAAGTGCTGACTCCCTCAATGTGTTCAAGAAGTATTTGAAGATTATGTTCTGTAAATATCTTTCTAATTCATAATAGCTTTGATGCTAGGTTCTTTTTAACTAAGAAATTACTAACTAGTCTTGTGTTACTTTGTTTGGTTTACAACTCTTCACTTATGTTGGTCAATTTTATAACCTTGTCCTGTCCTCAGACTGATATTTACTCGATTATGCTGATTTTTTATTGTAAGTCGCTTTGAATAAAAGTGTCTGCCAAGTGAATAAATGTAAATATAAACAACCAATATTCAACCCCAAACTGCAGTACAGAAATGTTGATTGCTTATATTACTGCCAACCTTGTTTTTCCACTTTGCAAGGTAAAGATGAGTACATAGAAGACTGCATTATTAAAATATTCCAGCTTTACAAAGAAAACTAGAGGTGTGGGAATTCTCATACATAGAACAGTCTCATTTGTAGCATCAGTCCCAGTAGTATCAGTAGTATCTGATCCTGAAGGGAGATATGTGATTGTCGTGGGTGATTTATTTTAACTGTAAAGTGATTTTGATAAATGTTTATTCACCCAATGTCAATGATTTGGAATTCATGTAAAATGTATTTGCATTAATTCCCAATGTGAACACTCATAAAATTATAATGGCCGGAAACTTTAATTGTGTTTTAAATCCACTCTTAGATAGGTCTCCTGTCACAGGGGGGATGACATCTAACACTGCAAAGATAATTACACAGTTTTTAACTGACCACAACTTATCAGACCCCTGGAGGTTTCTAAACCCAAACTCAAGAGCATATTCCTTCTACTCACCAGTGCATCATTGCTACTAAAGAATTATTTCTTTATAGATAATAATTTCTTGCCAGACCATGTCCCTCTGATCTGAGCTAAAATCATTATGCGCCACATACTCGTCTCGCAGATGGCGTCTTAGCTCACTTCTATTAGCAGACGAGAGCTGTACAGAATTTATATCAAAACAAATCAGTTTCTTCCCAGAGACAAATACATCCTCAGAGGTCTCTGCAGGAATACTCTGGGAAACTCTAAAGGCCTTCTTAAGAGGATAGATTATTTCATATTTTTCCCATAGAAATAAATTAGAAACCAAGATGGTATTATAGCTAACCAGGGAAATTACTTAAATAGATCAAGAACATGCCAGGTGTCCAAGTGAGGCTCTTCATAGGAAAAGGCAGGCTCTGCATTCAGAGCTCAACCTCTTAACGACCAAAGAAACTGAACAACTCATTTTAAAATCCAAGACATCATTACTATGAGCACGGAGAGAAAGTTAATAAGCTCTTAGCTCAACAAATCCACAATCAAGAAGTTTGCAATGTAATGCCAGCAATCACCAAACGAACGGAGATAAAATCATTGACCATAAAAATATAATGCACACATTTAGAGACTACTATAAATCCTTATATTCTACTGAGTTTAAAGAAGACAACACACAATCTAATGCATTTCTGGATACATTATAGATACCACAAATAGATACTTTTAGTGCAGAGGAACTGGATAAACCTCTGGCGCTATCAGAATTACTAGATGTTATAAAGTCACTTCAGAGCGGGAAAGCAGCAGGCCCTGATGGCTACCCTTTAGAATTTTATAAGAAATTCTCCACTCAGCTTGCTCCCCACTTATTAGCAACATTTACAGAAGCTAGAGACAATCAAATTCTACCTCAAACTTTTCGCCAAGCATTAATCACCGTCTTCCCTAAACAAAATAAGGACTTATTACAGTGTGCATCATACAGGCCAATTTCACTTCTGAATAATGATGTTAAGATACTCTCCAAAGTCCTAGTTAGAAGGATGGAGAAAGTGCTACCTTCGGTAATATCACAAGATCAAACTGGATTTATTAAAGCCCAACACTTAGCTTCCAATCTTTGACACCTGTTTAATATAATATATTCACCTGCAAAGTCAAACGCCCCAGAGATATTATTATCGTTGGATGCAGAAAAAGCATTTGATATGATTGAATGGAACTACCTTTTCACTACATTAGAGAAATTTGGGTTTGGCCCAAACATTTGTGCATGGATCAAACTACTGTATACTAATCCAGAAGCTTCAGTTTGTATTAACAACATCTGTTGAGACTACTTTAAAATAGAATGTGGTACCAGAAAAGGATGCCCCTTGTCACTACTGCTATTTGCAATCACCATTGAACCACTGGCAGTTCACTGTCGAAAATGCTTATCAGATAAAGGGGATTATCAGAGAAGGACTTGAACAGAAAATTTCTCTATATGCAGATGATATGGTACTGTATATATCTATCCATCCATTATCCAACCCACTATATCTTAACTACAGGGTCACGGGGGTCTGCTGGACCCAATCCCAGCCAACACAGGGCGCAATTCAGGAAACAAACCCTGGGCAGGGTGCCAGCCCACCGCAGGGCACACACTAGGGACAATTTAGAATCGCCAATGCACTTAACCTGCATGTCTTTGGACTGTGGGAGGAAAGCCATGCAGACATGGGGAGAACATGCAAACTCCATGCAGGGAGGACCCAGGAAGCGAACCCGGGTCTCCTAACTGCGAGGCAGCAGCACTACCCACTGCGCCACTTTGCCGCTCCCTGTATATATCAGACCCACAAAATACTGTGTCTGCAGTCTTAACAGCACTTACAGAATTTCAAAAGATCTCTGGTCTCAGAATTAATTTGAATAAAAGTGTGGTCTTTCCAGTGAATTCTCAAGCATACAATATTAGATTGGACACCTTCCCTTTTATTATTGCAGATCAGTTTAAATACCTAGGGGTAAATATCACAAGTAAACATAAAGCTCTTTATCAACAAAATTTTGCCATCTGTATGGAAAAAATTAAGCAAGACTTGTATGGATGGTCAACCCTTCATCTCACTCTAGCTGGAAGAATTAACATTGTTAATATGAATATCCTTCCTAAGCTTCTTTTTTTATTTCAAAACATTCCAATATACATCAATAAATCGTTTTTTAAGCAATTAGATTCAGCCATAACCTCATTTATTTGAAACTTAAAACATCCACGTATCCAAAGAGCGACCCTACAAAGACCAAAGGCATAAGGTGGTATGGCTCTACCTAAATTTCAGTTTTATTACTGGGCAGCAAACATACAAGCTATAAAAGCCTGGACACAAATAGATGAACATACACAGGCTTGGTGCACAATAGAAATAAAATTCTGCAGTACTTCTTTATATTCCCTGCTTTGTGCACCAATAAATGCAAGTTATCGCTGTGGGATATGGCCTGCCTTTCATCCCGGCCAATACCCCCAGGGGCTGGGGACCCGGGTTATCCCTGCATGGAGTTTGCATGTTCTCCCCGTGTCTGTGTGGGTTTCCTCCCACAGTCCAAAGACATGCAGGTTAGGTGGATTGGCGATTCTAAATTGGCCCTAGTGTGTGCTTAGTGTGTGGGTGTGTTTGTATGTGTCCTGCGGTGGGTTGGCACCCTGCCCAGGATTGGTTCCTGCCTTGTGCCCTGTGTTGGCTGGGATTGGCTCCAGCAGACCCCCGTGACCCTGTGTTCGGATTCAGCGGGTTGGAAAATAGATGGATGGACATTAGGGATTAAATTGCTTAGAGGTCTTTATAGAGACAACATCTTTGCATCCTATGAACAATTACATTCCAAATTTAACTTTCCAGCACCTCACACCTTTCTCTATTCTGGAAAAATATTGTTCAGTTTTGAGGACTCAGACAGTATTTCTGCAATATATAAAATTATTTTACGGTCCCTCCCTTTCAAAGATCCAAGAGGACAATGGGAAAAGGATCTCTCACTCAACATATCAGAAAAGGAGTGGAAGGGAGCAAGAGAATTCACTCAAGCTCCATATGCGCAAAGCATACAATTACTCAACTCAAAAATATATATCAAGCACATCTGTCTCACTTAAAACTGTCCAAAATGTTTCCAGGGCAAGATCCAACCTGTGAACGCTGCAATCAAGTTCCAGCCTTACTGGGTCACATGTTTTGGCCCAGCACCAAATTAACATCATTCTGGACAAAAATTTTTAAGTGCCTTTCACACATCTTTGGTGTCACAATCCCTCCTAATCCGTTAACAGTTGTGTTTGATGTTCTTCCAGATGGGCTTAAAGTGGAGAAGGACAAACAAACTGTGATTGCCTTCACTACACTATTGGCACGCAGACTTATTTTGCTAAACTGGAAGAATCCTAACTCTCCTCTTTTAGGTCAGTGGGTAACTGATGTTGTATACTTTTTGAAATTGCAAAAAATCAAATTCTCACTTAGAGGATCTGTGCAGAACTTCTTCAAAACCTGGCAGGATCTAATCAATAACGTTTTAGAATAAGCTCTTAAAGCACTGAGGAATTAGATTCTCTTCCCATTTCTTTTTCTTCTCCATTTATCTTTATCCGCCTATTAAACTCATCAATTTATTTATTTTTACTAGCTTTAAGTTTTACTCCGTTGGCCATGCTCTCTTTCTCAGGGGTGGGGGTTGATCTGTTTCAATCCTATTTTTTTGTAAAAATTGACTATTTGTATGGAATGATGACAATAAAATCAATAAAATTAAAAAAAATGTAAAGAGCATTAAAGAGGCTTAATAAATAACAATTGTATAGTTTCATGTCTGCGGTAGGCTGGCGCCTGGCCCAGGATTTGTTCCTGCCTTGTGCCCTGTGCTGGCTGGGATTGGCTCCAGCAACCCCCGTGACCCTGTAGTTAGGATATAGCGGGTTCGATAATGACTGACTGACCCAATTACTGCATAGTTTTATTCTGTTTTTATTGTATGGATTATATTTGGAATTTTAACTCACAGATATTACTGATTTTATGAGCTGCCATCCTCGTCACACCCAATGCAAATCTTAGCATCATTAATTCTGCCACCTTCAGCTCTGTCTCCTGTTTTTTTGGTCAGTGCCATCGTTTCCAACCCATGTAACATAGCTGGTCTCACTACTGTCCTGTAGACCTTCCCTTTCACTCTTGCTGATACCTATCTGTCACAAATTACTCCTGACATTCTTCTCCACCCATTCCACTCTGCCTGGTGAAGCAACTGCACTCTTGTTTTCACCTCTCTTTTACACTTCCCATTACTCTGTACTGTTGATCCCAAGTATTTAAACTCATCCACCTTCGCCAACTTTAATCCCTGCTTCCTCACCATTTCACTCACCTCCCTCTCATTTACACACATGTATTCTGTCTGGTTCCTACTGACCTTTATTCCTCTCCTCTGTAGAGCATATCTCCACCTCTCCAGGGTCTCCTCAACCTGCACCCTACTCTCACTACAGATCACAATGTTATTAGCAAACATCATAGTCCACAGGGACTCCTGTCCAATCTCGTCTGTCAACTTGTCCATCAACAATGCAAATAAGAAAGGGCTCAGAGTTAAACCCTGATGTAATCCCACCTCCATGTTGAATGCATCTGACACTCCTACTGCAGACCTCACCACTCTCACACTTTCCTCGTACATATCCTGTACAACTCTTACATACAGTACTTCTCTGCCACTACCATCTTCCTCATACAAAAACACAACTCCTCTCGAGGCACCCTGTCATATGCTTTCTCCAGGTACACAAAGGCACAATGCAACTGCTTCTGGCCTTCTCTGTACTTTTTCATCAATACCCTCAGAGCAAACATTGCTTCTATGAATCCATACTGCTGCTCACTAGTCACCATCTCCCTTCTTAGCCTAGCTCCCACTACTCTTTCCCATAATTTTCATGTTGTGGCTCATCAATTTTATCCCCCTGTAGTTTACTATAGCTCTGCATGTCCAGTTTATTCTTAAAAATCGGCACCAGTACGCTTCTCCTCTCCTCAGGCATCCTCTCACTTTCCAAGATTCCATTAAACAATCTGGTTAAAAACTCCACTGCCATCTCTTCTAAACACCACTGTGCTTCCACAGGTATGTCATCTGGACCAACGGCCTTTCCATTCTTCATTCTCTTCATAGCTGTCCTTACTACCTGATTCACTATCGCCACATCATCCAGTCTTCTCTCTCTCTCATTCTCTTCATTCATCAGCCTCTCAAAGTACTCTTCCCATCTGCTCAACACACCCTCCTCGCTTGTGAGTATGTTTCCATCTTTATCCTTTATCACCCTAACCTGCTGCACATCTTTCCCAGTTCAGTCCCTCTGTCTAGCCAATCGGTACAGGTCCTTTCTCCCTCCTTAGTGTCCAGACTCTCATACAACTCATCATATGCCTTTTCTTTAGCCTTCACTACCTCTCTCTTCACCTTATGCCTTATCTCCTTGTACTCTTTTCTACTTTCTGTATCTCTCTGACTATCCCACTTCTTCTTTGCCAACCACTTTCTCTGCATACTCTCTTGTACTTCCCCATTATACCACCAGGTTTCCATTTCCTCCTTCCTGTGTCCAGATGTCATGCCAAGCACGCTTCTTTCTCTCACTACTTCTGCTGTAGTTGCTCAACTGTCTGGTAACTCTTCACTGCCATTCAGTGCCTGTCTCACCTCCTCCCTGAACTCAACCTTGCAGTCTTCCTTTTTCAACTTCCATCATTTGATCCTCACTCTCCTCCGCTTCTTGATCTCCAACGTCATCCTAGAGACCACCATCCTATGCTGCCTAACTACACTTTCCCCTGCCACCACTTTGTAGTCTTCAATCTCCTTCAGGAGAGGCCTTTAATGCATTTTTCTCCACTCTTGTACGTCACCCTATGTTCCTCCTTCTTCTTAAAATATGTATTCACCACAACCATGTCCATCCTTTTCACAAAATCCACTATCCTCTTACCTTCTTAATTCCTCTCCTTGACACCATACCTACCCATCACCTCCTCATCTCCTCTGTTCCCTTCACCAACATGTCCATTAAAATCCATTCCAATCACCACTTTCTGTCCCTTGGGTATACTTTCCATCACTTCATCCAACTCACGCCAGAAATTTTCTTTCTCATCCATTGCACATCCAACTTGTGGGACATATGCACTAACAACATTCATCATCACACCTTCAATTTCCAGCTTCATAATCATTACTCTGTCTGACACTCTTTTTACCTCCAAAACACTCTTGACATACTGCTCCTTTAGAATAATCCCTACCCCATTTCTCCTCCCATCCACACCATGATGGAACAATTTGAATCCACCTCCGATCCACTTGGTCTTATTCTCCTTCCATTTAGTCTCTTGCACACACAATATACCAACCTTCCTTCTCTCCATCACATCAGCCAGCTCTCTCCCCTTACCAGTCATACTGCCAACATTCAAAGTTCCTACCCTCAGTTCCACTCTCTTTACCTTCCTCCTCTCCTCCTGCCTCCAGATATGCCACCCCCTTCTTCTCTTTCTTCGGCCAACCGTAGCCCAATTTCTGACCAGCACCCTGGTGGCCATTGTTAACCCAGAACTTGACCAATCCAGTATGGAAATCTGTATTGTTGTCCGTATGTTGATCTGGCAAAATTTTACACTGGATGCCCTTCCTGATGCAATCCTCCCCATTTATCTGGGCTTGGGACCAGCATGAAGAAACACACTGGTTTGTGCATCCCCTGTGGCTGGGTTAGCCTTTGATGAACTTCTAATATTTGATAATTACTTAGCAGTATTTCTCTTTAAGTTACTTTTTCTATGAATTCTTGGGTGATGCTATCAAATGCCTTCATAAGCCAGACAGTTGCTGCTGATGCCTCTATTATTATATGTGTTATACAGCTGCCTTTTCTTTAGAGATGTCTTCTTTATCTGTTTCCTTATCTTCTGATAAGATCTATTAGGCAATTGGCATTTGCCAGCTGATTACCTCTGCATGCTCCATTGACCTTGTGACAATTACAAAGACATGAAGTGGTGGCTGTGCTCTGCAAATGCTCATTAGCAGTCTCTTCAAGGAGATTTTACAGTAGCAGAATAATGGTGCCTATTCCAAGTATTGGTACACAGATTGATAACATGGTGTTTGATAGGCAAAACTAGGTACAATTTTAGCTCCAATCTTCAACCTTGGATGAAGCCAAAGTTCTCACACTCACAGTCCTGCAACTATATGTGAACTGATTGGGTGAATTATACAAACTATGTAGCTTGTTTAGTGGTTATGTATGAGTTAGTGCCATCACAGCACAGTGTCAGATTTGCAGGCCAGACACTGGTACACTGAGATAAGTTTTTCTACCTGCATATATAATATTTCTAGATTGAAATCTCTAAATTGTTACCAAAACATTGTTATATATGTTTCATAATCTCATGGCTGTTTGATTTTTTTTTTTGTCACCTTAGCAAAACTACCATGCTGTTTGAAGCTAAATATAATATTTTCTTGTTGTCTGGAAACAAGAAATATACAGTGCCAATGAAAACTATTCAAAACCCCCTTAGACGTTTTCACTCTTTATTGTTAGTAAATCACAATGAATTTAATTCAGCTGTTTTTACACTGATCAATAGAAAAAGAGTTTGTAATGTCAAAGAGTAAACAGGTCTCTGCAAAGTGGTCTAAATTACATATTTAAAAGACAAAATAATTTATCACATAAGTATTCATCCCCTTTAATAAGACACACCTAAATCATCACTGGGGCAGTCTATTTGTTTTAGAAACCACATAATTAGTTAAAAGGAGATCACCTATCTGTAGTCAATGACTTTCCATTGATTGTAGTATAAATGACCAGTATCTGGAAGGTTCAACTTGTAGTGAGTCAGCATTCTGGCCTAACTTAGACAATCAAGACAAAAAGTACAAGTCAAGTCAAGTTGGGGAGCATGCACTGGTAAATGACCCTCTATCTGCCGCAGTCAGGTGTTACGTGGGTAACCCCTTGGCCTGGTCCAGCCACTCAGGTCCCCAACAATGAGGATTTTACGAGCTGGATCACCCTTGGGGAAATGGCCGTAGTGCCATAACTGATGCTCCCTCACAATGCAGGTAATGTGCCTCATTCGGGACTCCATGAGCAACCGCTCATTCGACACAAAATCAAACCAACAGTACCCAAAGATTTTCCGGAGAGACACAGTACCAAAGGAGTCCAGTCTTCGTTTCATGTCACTGGAAAACATCCATGTCTCGCAACCATATAGCAAGACAGGAAGCACCAGGACTCTAAAGACTTGGACCGTCATCCTTTTGCATAGATATCGGAAGTGCCACACACCCCTTTCCAGCGACCTCATGAACCCCCATGCTCTCCCAATCCATCTACTGACTTCATAGGAAGAGTCACCAGAGACATGAATGTCACTGCCAAGGTAATAAACCTCTCAACAAGGTTGACACTCTCTCCGCAAACAGACATACTGCTGATGGCTGTGCCCAAGAGGTTATTAAAGGCCTGGATCTTGGTTTTTATCCAGGACACTCGCAAGCCCAGACACTCAGACTTCTCACTCAGTCTCTCGATCAGAGCCTCCACTGACTCCGCGAAGATCACAGCATCGTCAGCAAAGTCAAGATCCGTGAATCTTTCTTCACCAACAGATGCCCCACAGCCGCTGGACCCTACGACCTTGCCCAACACCCAGTCCATACAAGCATTGAACAGAGTAGGAGCAAGAACACACCCCTGACGAACCCCAGAATCAATTACGAAAAACACAGAGGTTTTGCTTCCACTCTGCACAGCACTCACAGTACCAGTGTACAGGCTGGCCATGATATCCTGCAACCTCGAGGGGATTGAGGGGAGTCGAATGGCTTACGAAAATCGACAAAGGCTGTAAGAAACTCTGTCGATATTCATGTTTGCGCTCCATGAGAACCCTCAGTGCCAGGATGCAGTTGATGGCAGACTTCTTAGGCGTAAAACCAGACTGTTCCGGTCACTGGTAGGTGAGCAAGTGATCACGGATCCTATTGAGGACGACCCTAGCAAGGACCTTACCCAAGAACGAGAGCAGTATTAACCCCCCTGTAGTTGCTGCAATCCAGGCGATCACCTTTCCCTTTGCAGATAGGGACGACAAGTCCCATTTTCCAGTCAGTTGGGATGATGCCAGTCTCCCAAATGGAAACAAAGATTGCTTGCCATGCCAGGAGGACAGCCTTACCACCAGCCTGGAGAAGTTCACCCCGAATACCACAGATCCCTGCAGCCTTCCCTCCCCCTGCTCAGCTGATTCACCACCTGTGCAATCTCAGTGAGATTGGGTGGTGCACAACTAATTGGAGGATCAGCCTGAAGAACCGTGAACCCAGAGATATCCAACATCCTAGCCGGATGATCAGCTATAAAAAAAATAAAAGTACGCTCCAAGCAGTATCGTGAAAAGGTGAATGAAGAACACAAGTCAAAGAATGATGAAAAGGAAAATCTCCAAGTCAGTGAACATCCCTTGGAGTCCAATTAAATCAATCATTAAGAAATGGAAACATTATGGCACAGTTGTAAATCTGCCTGGAGCAGGCTGTCCACAAAAATCTGCGAAGAAGTCTAGAAAGGGAGGCCACCAAAAGACCTATTATAACTCTGAAGGAGCCTATTCATACAACTGCTGCTTTGCCAGTCAAAACTTTTGGAAGAGTGCCAAAGAGAAAGACATGGTTAAGAACACATATATGACCTCTTGGCTAGAATGTGCCAGAAGGCACATGGAAGATTCTGAAGTCAGCTGAAAGTAGGTTCTGTGGTCTGATAAGAATAAAAGTAAGCCTTTTGGCCATCATACTACATGGCATGTTTGGTGTGAGACAAACACTACACATTCTCAAAAAACACAGCATCCTCACCGTATAAAGCATGGTGGTACTTGTCTGCAAAGGCCCTGGAAAGCCTATGAAGGTAGAGTGTAGAGTGAATGCAGTAAAATGCGGGGAAATCCTGGAGAAAAATCTCATGCAGTCTGCAAGAAACCTACTCCTTTGGAAAATCATGTATTCCGGAAAAACAATGACATCAAGCATAAAGCCAAAGCTACACAAGAGTGGCTTAAAAATGGCAATGTTAATGTCCTGGAGTGGATGAGTCAGTCTAGTGCCCGTATTTATTAAGCATCTCAGAAGTACTCCTAGGAAGCGAACTAAATGTCTGACTAGGGTTTAAGAATGTGTACTACCTCAGAGTTGGACATAAAAAGTAGTTATGAAGCACCCTACATTTACTCCAAGCTAGGAGTAGGAGTTTACCTTTGAGAACGAATGATGTCACAATTTTACAGCAACCTGAGCCACAAACTGGCACTCATGAAAGTGTTTTAGAAATCGTGATGACGCTTTGTAGTTTTCTGATACTAATGCTAAGGTTTCACTACAAAAATAACAATAATAATATTCAAAGTATTAGGACAGAAGAGAAGAACAAGAAGTAGAATGTAATAAGGTAGAATATTGCCCTAAGCTGCATGCGATTGTTATCTCTTTGCAACAACATCAAGAATAATACTGTAATGAGCGTTAATGAGCATGGAAATACCGAGACACACACATCTAATGAGAGTGAAGCTCGATAACAGACACATTTATTTAACAATGAATGATCCACAGCTGCACTTTCAGAAGAATCTCCTTCCTGTTCTTATGACCATGCAAACTAACAGTTATTGAAACTAGCTACAAGTTGTGCTGTTTCTGTACTCACTTTCATTCTTCCAGTTTTCCCAATTGTATTCCAGATTTATGTGACCAATCCCCTCTTACCTTTTGCAAGGCTTTGTTGACCAAATGTCTCAGGAGCCTTTAACTTGAATATTCCAAGGATTTGTAGAATGCAAGGCTCCACAAACTGTACCTGTGGTAATATTTCACTGTCATTACCCATTCAACCCCACCTATCTTCAGGGTAATATACAATACAGTTTGCATCAATGTCCATCTGTGTGTTTATACTGTGATATTGCTTGCAGTTTCACATATGTATGCTCATTCACACTTGGCACGATGATCTAGTATATGTGTGTGCCATCAATTACACCAACATCTCCATGAAAACCAGCGATTTGAATAACTGCAGAGTGTTTTACCATTTCTTTATGTGAATTGGTGGTAAAATGTATTAATCTGCATATTACCTTATGCATTGTAAGGACTGGGTCCACCCAGGCTGGCACAGCTGCCTCAACCTGACACAGCCAGGCGTGGGACACAAGATCAAGGCACATACAATTTTTATTTTTTCTTTTATGCCTTGTGGGAAATGCCTTCCCCCGTTTCTCATAAGTACAGCACAGTACCCAGCACAATGCACAAGACAAATCCTTTTCTTCCTTTCTTCTCCACTCCTATGGTCAAGCTTTGTCTTCCTCCTCCTGGCTCTGGCTCCTCGAGTAGTAGCTACTGGCTCCTTTTATACTGCACCCAGAAGTGTTCCAGGTGCTTGATTACACGTTTCCGGCAGCAGAAGAACTGCCCAAAAGAGCTCAGCAGATCCTGCTGCAGCACCCCCTGGAAGTACCCACAGATCCCAACAGGGTTGTACCAAACTCCAACTCCCATGGAGCCCTGCAGGAGTCTGAGACAACACTGCAACCCAGGAGGCTGTCATCTAGCTTACCTGGGGAGATAACACTTTGGCCACGCTTGCTCCCTTGGTCCTCTCAGTGTGGAGGTGTCCCAGCTGGGCAAGGGCCCTAGCCGCACGCTACAGGGCATTCAAAGATTGGTGCAAAATTTGAGAAATGGTTGGTCGTGACTTATTTCAGCCATCACTATTAAAAAGCTGCATTTAAAACGTAATGTTACCGACACTTTCATTTCAGTTAAAAGTGCATGGTTTCTTTTCTTTAATGGAGCGATCACATGAGTACAAGATTTGTTATGAATATTATTTAATCTCTGCCAAATGTATATCTGTTTATGAGTTAATCATTGTCCAGTTTTTCTTAAACATTCAGTCTTTACTGGAACATGCATGTCAATCTCTGTCTGAATGCCATCTTCTTGCAGCTCCTAGAAAGTTAGTTAGTTTTCTAAATCCTAGTGAAGTTGTTTCCTAAATTAGGAAAAGTAATAATAATACTTTTACTCCTACTCTTAAGAGAAGGGCCAAATTTGCGTCATGACACGTTTTTGGCCAGTTAGGACTGATTTTCTACCTGAGACACTTGATATATACAGGCACAAATCTCAATCCAATTGAGAATTTGTTACTGACCTTGAAAAAGGCTGTCCATTCGTGATCCTGTGCAACCAGACAGAGCTTGAGTAGTTTTGCAAAGAAGAAAGGGAGAAAATGGCAGCATGCGGACGTAGAAAGCTGATAGTGTCCTGTGCACATAGATTTAAGGCTGTCATGGCTGCCAAAGAGGCATAAACTAAGTAATGACTTGAAGAGGCTGAATACTTACATGATAATTTATTTTGTGTTTTACATTTGTAATTGATTTAGATAACTTTGCAGAAATTTGCTTTCACTTTGAAATTATATAGTTGTTTTCAGCTGATCAGTGTCAAAAAAGCTCAAAAAATCCATTGTAAATTGATGTCGTACAACAATAAAATGTGAAAAACATCCGATGGGTTGAATACTTTTGTAAGCAATGTAATCTCAAATGGACAAGGGGGCTCCGCCCCCTGCTCGCTTCGCTCGCCTACCCCCGGTGTTTTGAACCCGTGCCCGCTGGGCAGCCATAGTTTCAGACGCGCGTTGTAGGAGCTTGCGTTGTTTTGAACCCGTGCTTGCCCTGCTTCTGCAGTTTGAGACGCGCGTTGTAGGCGTATATCTGTCAGTCGAGCTCGTTCGGTTTGAACCCTTGCCTGCTTTGCCTCCGCAGTTTCAGACGGTGGCTCGCGTTCGGCGTTTTGTACGATCCCAAGCAGCACATTATTCCTAACTTCACTCCGTAGTAGTGACACGCACAATATGGCGGTGACGCCTGCGCCTTCACTACACAGTAGTGCCACTCACAATATGGCGGCGATGCCTGCGCCTTCCATATTATGTCGGGTTTTACCATGCTGTGTAGGCGCCTTTGCCTTTCGTACTGTCCCGCGCCTTCCGACGCGCGATGTAGGCGCCTGCACCTTCCGGGTCTGCCTCCGCTGTGTGGTGTGGCCGTTTAACTGTCGTGTTTTCTGCTTTTATATTCTGTATCTCGCTGTGCATGTGTTTTATGCCTAGGCTTTTTTGAAGCTGTTGCATTTCAGTTTTCATCATCTGTAACCTGCTCTCCATGTGTTTGGCCCTGTTCTTTAACCTCTTTATGACGTTTTACTTTGTTTTCTACTTTGTCTTTTATTTCTGACCTTGCTTTATCCTGCTTTTGTTTCAATGACACCTGGTCCGTGGTGATTATATTCTCCCTTTTTCGAGTACTAATTTCCATTTGTGGACATGTGAGGAAGACATACGTTTAATACGGAGCGTCCGCCCGTGTCACTCTGGGGCCCCCCATTGTTAATACGGAGCTTCTTCCGTACCATCATGCGGTGCATTGTGGACCACTGCGGACTCCGTGGTGTTTCCCGTTTCACTTTGTAGCTCGGTCAGTCGAGCAGTTTCTTTTTGGAGCCATGCCTGCCTGGTTTGCGGCATGTCAGACGGTTCGTATTCTCTCCCGTTTCGCTCTGGGGCGGGGGGCTTTGTGTGGTGCCTGCGCACGTTCGTTGTCTCTCCCGTTTCACTCTGGGGAGGGGGGCTTTGTGTGGCGCCTGAACACTATGTCTCCTGCGTCCACGGGCAGGTCCCTGCGTCCATACCCGGTTTACCATTCTCGGTTAGTAATATGGATAAGTAAAATGTTTTAAATGTGGAATTGCACAGCTTGCCTTATAATCATGAGAAAACAAAGTGCAGTCTTTCACTGTTGAATCTGCACATGCCAGCACTACAGGCAGCTTTGCTGTATCGCATATCACAAAAAAAAAAAAATACATGCTACAATTTACAATTAAGCACAAATAAAATTGAAGCATATAAATTACCGATTGTAACACTGAGAATTTTACGTGGTAAAGATTAGAAAATGAAAAGTTAAAAAATGTACTTGTATACAGGTTTAGGAAACTAACAGTTGGTTTGGGAATTTTAAAATGACAGCTTCAAACACATTTGTGGAGTTAATGGCAGAAGGAAGAACAATGTAGGCCTATACCATTACATTGCCATCAGAGTGCATGGCCTTCTAAAATTATAAGCCAAACCTACAAACCCATTCAGACACTGAAACATCTTATTATCACATTTCATGCTGCAACAGAGCACCCTGCTTACTTTCTGTTTCTGCGGCAATTTTACATTGTGATTACCAACAAACCTTTTCTCAGTCATACCACATCTGAGACCTGTTCAGCTCACATCTTGTAATGGGCCACTAGAGGCAGTGACTACCTAATTGGTTTGAAACATAAAGTGTAACAAAACAAAGTTACTTCACACTAATTACAATTAGCATAGTGGCTATAAAACAACACATACAAGAATTATAATGTTGAAATGCTTTTATTGCATTTTGTTTATATTCACTCTGGATATAAATTCCTGTATGTAAATCAGAGAGTTTCCAGGAGCTATAATGCAATTTTTCCATTTTTGAAGAAAATAAAATTTTCGAGATTTGTTTAGCATAGTCATTTGCATCCTCCAATGTTGTATTATTAAACTACTATTAATCCTATGGATTGTAGATAAAAAGGGCAAGTTAAAAAATCTGTCAGCCTGCTTAATATTGTGCAGTAGTTATGCATAAAGCCGCAGAATGAAATATAATTTATAATAAGAACTGAAGAAAATTAAAGCTCCTCTCTCTTTCTGTTAAAGGGTTGCAGGATGCTAGTAGGTTGCTTGGAACAAGGACACCACAAGGATGTAAAGTACAAAGAAAAATACCATAAAACATGAGAGAGAGTCAAAGAGCTACACTAGTATTGGTGGAAAGCCAGCAGCTAATAGGAGTGGCAGGTTTAAGTGGATGTTAGAGGACAGATGAGACGAACAGGTTCCAGTAAATCCTGATCTTGTCCCCATAGAGAAAGATACCATGTTGTGCTAGCAACTGGGCAAGCCTCCCAAAGCATTCAAGGGGAAACTCCAAGCTGGTGGCACATGGTATTATTCCTTATTGAGAATGGGCAACTGAGAAGCTGCCTAAGAGAACATGCTCTGAGTTGGGGGGATGTGAACGTGACTCACAACAGAAGGCTCACATTTAGAGCAAAAGTGTAGGCCAAGCCTTACTTGGGGACTGAGGACAATCTAGATATAGTGCTATGCAGATACTGCTTGGTTTGTTTGTGTTTAGCATGGTAATAACACTTAGTGGTCACATTATTAGCTACTAGCAAAGGTAATATGTTAAAGATAGGTTATAGAATGAATTTCAAAACCATTTCATGTGATATGACTGATATATATTTAAAAAACAATAATTTTGTTTGCTGTTTATTATTAAACAGTAGTATTTTGTACCGCATTGTTTTTTGTATGACTTACTGTCCTCACCAGGTATCATTACCTTAACATCATCTCTTCTCTTGGCTGTTGATAGAGTCACTAGTAGCTGGCCATGTGCAAACACTAGCTTTGGGAGACATATGCCCACTTTTTCTAATCTCATTCCCTGGGAATTGTATATCGTCATGGCAGATGCCAATCTAACTAGGAACTGCCTTGTTTGCAGTACACTGCTGATTATAAGACTAACTTGTCAACCTTGTACTCGCAGCATTCTGCAAGCCACTCTACTTGGTATCCTCTAGTGTCTCAGTTTGACATGCCCGGCTCTTCCTTTGTTTATCTTATTTGTATAACAACAACAACATTTATTTATATAGCACATTTTCATACACATGATGTAACTCAAAGTGTTTTACATGATGAAGAAAGAGAAAAAAGACCAAATAAATAAGAAAATAGAATTAGGGAACACTAATCAACATAGAATAAAAGTAAGGTCCGATGGCCAGGGAGGACAGAAAAAAACAAAAAACTCCAGACAGCTGGAGAAAAAAAAATAAAATCTGCAGGGGTTCCGAGGCCACGAGACCGCCCACCACAGAAAACCAGAAAAAGAACAGAAGAGAAAGCAGGGGTTAGTACAGAGCCACCATGAACAATAATGATAATTAAATACATATACAGAGTATCAGTCAAGTCAAGTCAAGTTGGGAAGCATGCACTGGTACAGTGCGCTGCCACACCCACTACATGACGAAACAACTCAGGATTCCGGTTGGCAACCCCCCAGGCAGACACGCGGTCCAGTCCCACCCTCCGGAAATGACCCTCTATCTGCCGCAGCCACGTGTTACGTGGGTGACCCCTTGGCCTGTTCCAGCCACTTGGGTCCCCAACAATGATGATCCTACAAGCTGGATCACCCTCAGGGAAACACGCCACATGGGCGTAGTGCCGTAACTGACGCTCCCTCACAATGCAGGTAATGTGCCTCATTCGGGATGTCCATGAGCAACATAAAGTCAAACCAACGGTACCCAAGGATTTTCCAGAGAGACACAGTACCAAAGGAGTCCAGTCTTCGTCTCAGGTCACTGGATAGCGTCCATGTCTCGCAACCATATAGCAAGACAGGAAGCACCAGGACTCTAAAGACTTGCATAAATATTGGGAGTGCACACACCCCTTTCCAGCAACCTCATTACCCCCCATGCTCTCCCAATCTGACTACTGACTTTATAGGAAGAGTCACCAGAGACATGAATGTCACTGCCAAGGTAAGTAAACCTCTTGACAAGGTCGACACTCTCTCCGTAAACAGACACACTGCTGATGGGTGTGCCCAAGAGGTCATTAAATATACACAAATATACACAATATTAATTAATAAGTGATCTAGTATATAACAAAACAAGAGGTCATTAAAGGCCTGGATCTTGGTTTTTATCCAGGACACTCGCAAGCCGGAAGTGCACCGATCAGAGCCTCCATTGACTCCGCAAAGATCACAGCATCATCAGCAAAGTCAAGATCCGTGAATCTTTCTTCACCAACAGATTCCCCACAGCCACTGGACCCCACGACCTTGCCCAAAACCCAGCCCATACAAGCATTGAACAGAGTAGGAGCAAGAACATACCCCTGACGAATCCCAGAATCAACTGGGAAAAACGCAGAGGTTCTGCCTCCACTCTGCACAGCACTTACAGTACCAGTGTACAGGCTGGCCATGATATCCTACAAACTCAAGGGGATCCCGCGAATCCTCAGGATGTCCCACAGGGCAGCTTGATCAACTGAGTCAAAACGCTTTACGAAAATCGACATAACAGAGTATCAGGATTAAACTAAAATGAAGCTGTAAGAAAGCCATGTTAAATAATGGGTTTGTAGCAGTTTTTTAAAGTGCTCCACCTTATTAGCCTGGCGAATTCCTATTGGCAAGCTGTTCCAGATTTTAGGTGCATAACAGCAGAAGGCCGTCTCACCACTTCTTTTAAGTGTAGCTCTTGGAATAATAAGCAGACACTCATTTGAAGATCTAAGGTTATGATTTGGAGAGTAAGGTGAAAGACATTCCGAAATATAAGATGGAGCGAGATTATTTAAGGCTTTGTAAACTATAAGCAGTATTTTAAAGTCAATTCTAAATGACACAGGTAACCAATGTAGTGACATCAAAACTGGAGAGATGTGCTCAGATTTTCTTTTCCTATAGAACCTGTTTGTGTGATTCTATTCCTGCACTACTCCACTCACTGTAAAGGGGTACGATGTCAGATGGGTGCTCCTGGCAGTGAACCCCAAGAAGGCTGCCGGCCCAGATGGAGTGCCTGGTAGGGTGCTCAGAGCGTGTGCCCACCAGCTCACCTTTATCTTTGCCAAAATCTTCAACCTCTCCTTAGCCCAGGCAGTCATTCCATCCTGCCTTAAATCAGCCACAATCATTCCAGTGCCGAAGAAGTCTCCCATCACCAGCCTAAATGATTATCGCCCAGTGGCCCTCATTCCAGTAATCATGAAGTGCTTCGAGAGACTGGTTCTCCAGCACATCAAGGACTATCTCCCCCAAGACTTCGATCCCTACCAATTTGCATATGGCACGAACAGATCCACAGAAGACACCATTGCTGTAGCTCTCCACTCTGTGCTGAGCCATCTGGAGCAGCAGCAGAGCTACGTCCGGATGCTGTTTGTGGATTACAGCTCAGCTTTTAATACAATCATTCCTGACATTCTCATCACCAAACTGGTCACTCTTGGCCTCCCCCCTCTCACATGTGTCTGGATAAAAGACTTTCTTACCAACCGGCTCCAGACTGTGAGACTCGGACCCCACCACTCCTCCATTCGCACACTGAACACCGGTACACCGCAAGACTGTGTGCTGAGCCCCCTTCTGTACTGTCTCTACACCCACGACTGCAGTCCGGCCCACAACAACAACCTCATCGTCAAGTTTGCTGATGACACCACAGTGGTCAGACTCATCTCAAAGGGAGATGAGGCAGCTTACAGAGAGGAGGTCTTGAAGTTGGCAGCCTGGTGTTCAAAGAACAATCTGGCTCTGAACACCAGGAAAACCAAGGAGATCATTGTCGACTTCAGGAGGCACAGCACCGACCTAGCCCCCCTTTACATCAACGGCGAGTGTGTGGAGAGGGTCCATACCTTCCAGTTTCTTGGCGTCCTTATCTGTGCTAACATCTCCTGGACAGACAACATCACAGCAGTCATCAAGAAGGCTCAGCAGCGGTTACACTTCCTGAGGGTCCTCAGAAAGCACAACCTGGACTCCAACCTGCTACTGACCTTCTACCGCTCATCCATCAAGAGCCTGCTGACGTATTATATCACAGTATGGTACGGCAGCTGCACCATGGCAGACAGGGAGAGGCTTCAGTGAGTAGTAAAGGCAGCACAGAAGATCATCAGCTGCCCTCTCCCCTCCTTGATGAACATTTACACCTCCCACTTCCTCAGCAGAGCAAAAAACATCATCACCACCTTGGCTCTGATCTGTTTGACCTGCTGCCCTCAGGGAGGCGCTACAGGTGCATCACAACAAGGACAAACAGACTCAAGAACAGTTTTTTCCCAAAAGCCATAACCATTCTAAACTCACACATGCACTGACTACACAGTCTAACCCCCCAACCCCTGGACTTCCTTCTATCCATCAACTGTGCAATATCCAATATCTAAATGGTACTGAACAATAACTGTGTAATATCTGTATACTGTACAATATCATTACTCTCAGGGTCCAACATCCACTACTCACTGCACATGATCATCATTATTGTGCAATATTTAAATTACGTGCAGTAACCCAATAGTGCAATAAGTTATTTATTCTTTCCAGTATTTAAATAATGTGCAATAACTTGATTTAGTTATTATTCTTTCCATTTGTATATAACGTCGCAGAACATTTTTTTTTTTTTTTGCAACTTTTTGCACCATTTGTTTGTTTATTTGTTTATTTACTTGTTGTGTTCTACATATATGTCTGCACTGAAGGAGCTGCTTTTAATCTCATTGTACATGTGTATAGTGACAATAAAAGGCATTCTATTCTATTCTGTTGTTTTTGTGGTGTCTTGCTTGCCTTCTGTCCAAATGTTGACTAGTAAAGACAAATGGGCCCACATTACCCACTGGGCAAACAGCCGGCACATTTTCGCAAATACTTTTCATTTGTGACGGCAACTCAAGTTGTGTCTTTAAGTGTTTAGCAACACAACCTCGGTTGTTAAGTTATTTGATTTTTTGTTGTTGAAATTCTTCATGGAATTGTCAGATTGAAGAATTGAAATTGTTATCTCCAAACTATCCTGTCTTCACCTATATCATCGTGCAACCAAAACCAAACTGAGCAATGAAATTGGGACAAAATCAAAAGAGAGAAATCAGACCAAAGCCAAACTGATCAGTGACCTCAGCACCAAACTGATCAATCAGATTGATTGAGGGACCAAAGCAAAACTGACCAATCAAGTCAAAGACAAACTGACCAATCAGATTGCTAATAGGAACTGGGCACACAGACCTTAGTGTTTTATTATATAGTAGATATCAGCTCATTAACATGAACAGCTTGCTCTACCATACAGCCAATCTATTTTTACTGAATGTAGACATGGTCAAGAGGTTTAGTTGTTGTTCAATTAAATGTTTCAGTGGGCAATTCACATGATCTAATTGACTTTGAGAATTGTGTGCATGTGTTGCTGGCACTACCGTTCCTTTTGAATCACATACAGCCACAATGGCAGATCTGTATTGAAATCAGATGATTTCATAGCATAGTGATGGCATTGCTGTTATATCAGACACTCAGCACATCTTTATGCAGAGCACCATTTGTTACAAGCCATGGCAGAACATGATAAAACAAAACTGGAGAGACAAAAGAAGACAAATATGCAGCCTGAAGCTATTGTGAGTCATAAGGACAAATGCTGAATGGTTGTGCTCCATCCACAACAGCTGCTATAATCAGACAAATAAACAGGAAATGTATCCCTACTTCAAGAAAAATAGCACCAAGAATCTTTGACAAAATGTATTCCAGTTTACTTTTGTTGTCACAAGCATGTTTCAGAAGCTCGAAAGGTAAAGTATATCTTCAAAATCAAAGCCTTTGCTGCTTCAAAGTGGACACATTTGAAAAGTTTTGGACTTGTGCTTCTTGATCTCGATTTTAAAACCAAGATCAGGCTCGGTATTTTTTATGCTTCACTTTACAGCAGCAATAATAACATATACCATGATTATGAAGAATTAACTTTAATTGAAAAATAGCAAACTTATGATTTAAGTAAATTGGTTTTTGCTTTGCTTTTGTACATAACCCCTTTTGCTTCTTCCAAAAAGCCTAACAAGCATTTTGTCAATATTCAGCTTTTCTAAACTGACATTGGCTGTCATTTGCGCTTTGTCTTCAGAAAGTACTAATGTAATTCATTTTTAAGTTATTTTTATGGTAGAAAGCAGGTAATCTGCTAACACAACTGAGGTCCGCTTTGAGTCGAGAATTAAAGAAAGCTTTTTAAATAAGATTTATTTTGCTCTCTCCTTAGTGTGCTTTCTGAATCCATTCTGAACATTACTTTAAGGCTAATAGTAACATTATTATCACAAAAATGCTAAGATTTCTGAAACTCCTCAAAAGTGTATGGTATGTGAATAAAAAAAGAGGTGGCACTTCATTGAGTGCACTCATGCTATAAGGATTCAGAAAATGAACATGATGGACTCCTTACTTTGAAATCAATTTTGCTTTATGTCAGTGGAAGAAAAATGGGAAGTAAAGTGTTTTGAAAAGAAAAATAATATGAAACAATGTTAAAGATATATATCACAAAGTTGAAAACTTTCTAACTGGGCAAGTAATCATTTTTTGAAATGGCTATTTCTTTTTTAACTTTAAACTTAGTTGAATTTTAGTTTGCAGAAAAATGCATGGATTGTACTTTTCTTTGAACCATGGTTAAAGGTCCCTACAACCCTGAACTGGATTAACCTGATTTGAAAATGAAGGGAGGGTCAAGGGTATATTTTACTCATCTGTAATAATTGGCATACGTTTATTATTCTATTTTCAAGACTGGCATTGTTCTTATAACATTCTAGTCATCAGCTAACTCTTCTGCTCTAAGTGCTAGAAGAGATTCACTAAGTACTTTTCAATGGCATGACAGACTGAAACAAAAATTGAAAAGTACAGTACTTGCTTGCTGCAGTATCTCATAATATACTATATCTCTTAAAGCTGAAGGCATTATAAGTAAGTGCCTATGAAATTGCACCATCAATGGAATTTTAAGAAATATAGTCTTCTCTCCTTCAATGTTTTGGGGGAATACAGAGTATGCAGTGGTGAGATAGAAAGAATCCAGATGTTATCTAATAAAACCAACATAGGCCTCTACAGTTTCTACTGGTATCTGAGGTCCTACCTTATGGTTTCTTTAAAACCAGCAACAATATTCCTGGATACGTTTTAGACAAATGTGAAGGTGTACAATTTTGACTTGAATTTGACTCCGCTTGGCATGGATTGAAGAGGAGTGCATGTTATTGATTACTAACTTCCATTCATTAACTGAGATTGTAACTTAATGGTCTGATTCACAAAATTGTGTTAAAGTATCTATGGGTACACTCTTGAAAAAACTGATAAAGCTGAGAAAAGCTACATATTAAATGAGTATATCTTTATTGCTGCTAAATAATGTAGGTTTTATATGAGATATTAGGAAAGTCTCTAACTTGTAAATGGTCAAAAAACAAAAACTATAACCATATTGACAGTGTTACTTCTAATTAATATGTTGTGAACACCCAGCCAACAGATAGTGGATAGCTCAGTGCTGGCCAAAGTACAGCCCGTGATATTTTGTAGAAATATCTAATATTGTGATCCTCATGAGGTGTTCTTAACCAGATAATACTGATATTGGCTGGTGTAAGCACAGTAAGTTGCCATGTGGAATCAGCTAAAAAAATAATCAAATAAAACAAGATTGGACCATATGAATAATGTCAGTTTGCAGAGCCACTGTAAAGAGAGATAACTGCTGATGTTACTATTAGCTGCTTGCTTGCCTTTGTCTTACATGTGTATTTTTAAAGAATTTGAGTTTGCTTGTTGCTGAGTGTGCACAAATCAGTATGAAGAGTGCTGTTTAGAAATGTAAAAGAAGAAGAACGGTTTTCCAGCATTGGATTGGGGATTATTCCTGTACTTCAACCCATGTGTTTGGTGAGATAAGAATTTCTGTCGCCAGCAGTGGCACCCCGACCGTGCTTTCAGGTAACTTGTGTGTTTTTAAAATTCTTTATGACCACATCTGAAGAGGAGGATGCTTACACCTCTCTGTGTAAACTTATTTTGAATTTTGGTACTGCATAGTTAATTTATCTTCTTCTTCATTATTAAAATTTTACAATAATCTGAGTCAGTTACAATAGGTAAAACCCAATAATTTTCTTAGTTTTAAAGGTCCATTTGGACATAACACAGGTCAGGTTGCCATTTTTTGTCATGCATTTGTCATATTCAGGATCCATGAGGCGGGTTTTGCAATTTTTTCATCTACTTTCTGTTGAGAACATGATCAATACTTCATAAGTTTCACAGTTATAAGTAAATGAACTTCAGTAAAATTGTGAGGTTAGAAAGAAGCTTGCCAAAATTTCTTTGCTTTATTTCTAATGACCTGTACATTACAGAGTTTGCTGTGCTCATGGCATCCTTATATGATAGCACATACAGTTAGTTGCTAGTAAGTCTTTTCGCAAATGAAAATTAATAAAGGAAAGTACAGAAGCCTACTAAGAGAGTCTTTGCAATGAATTAAATGTTGCAGCAATCAGCATTTCAGTTAATATTAACGGTTTGGGCAGAAGTGAGCAGTTTATGTTCATAACTAGAACAATGTCATAACTAAATCATTTTACTTTAAAATTTCTCTCTTCCTGGTGTCTGAGTATTGCTTTTTAATGGTATCTTTTGTATTTTTAAAGTTAAAGTTTGACATTAAAACATGCTAGATTACATGGGTTCATAGGCAAACCTAGATTCTATACGGCCCTTTGTAGTCATTACTGATAAATCGAGTTGTCACCAAAAACACTTGTCCGCCCTGGTCTAGCTGAATAATTTCCATCAAATTACATTTGAATCACTCTGTAAATTATTGTGTGATTTTGATTCATATGTATGAAAACTATAGTGAGATAGCTAAAGAGAAATGATAAATTTAAGCTGACATGCATGCTTATTCACAGGAAATAATATGCTCTTTTTGAATTAATCTTCAATCCTTTAATACATGTGGAAATAATGAGCATGGATTAGTAATATAAAGTTGTCTTTCCCTAAAAGTTCCCCATGAATGGTACATATTTATGGAAATAGATAGCGAGGGGCTCAATTGAGATAGCAAATAAAATTGGCGACAAAGGACAGCCCTGTATCATTCCACATACTAAAGCAACAACAACAACAACATTTGTTTACATAGCACATTTTCATACAAAAAGTAGCTCAAAGTGCTTTACATAATGAAGAAAAGAAAAATAAAAGACAAAATAAGAAATTAAAATAAGACAACATTAGTTAACATAGAAAAGGAGTAAGGTCCGATGGCCAGGGTGGACAGAAAAAACAAAAATAAAAACTCCAGAAGGCTGGAGAAAAAATAAAATCTGTTGGGGTTCCAGGCCACGAGACCGCCCAGTCCCCTCTGGGCATTCATCTGACATAAATGAAATAGTCCTCTTTGTAGTTAGGGTTCTCACGGAGTCACTTGATGCTGATGGTCATACAGACTTCTGGCTTTTAATCCATCCATCATTGTTGGAACATCATGGTGCTTTGAGTAGATGCGCCACCACCAAAAGGACACCGAAAAGGCAACAGAAGAGAGAGTAGGGGTTAGTACAGATTTTAGAGCCACCATGAATAGTTATTATAATGAATTGGATATACAGTGATCCCTCGCTATATCGCGCTTCGCCTTTCGCGGCTTCACTCCATCGCGGATTTTATATGTAATCATATTTAAATATATATCGCGGATTTTTCGCTGCTTCGCGGGTTTCTGCGGACAATGGGTCTTTTAATTTCTGGTACATGCTTCCTCAGTTGGTTTGCCCAGTTGATTTCATACAAGGGACACTATTGGCAGATGGCTGAGAAGCTACCCAGCCTACTTTTCTCTGTCTCTCTTGCGCTGACTTTCTCTGATCCTGACGTAGGGGGATTGAGCAGGGGGGCTGTTCCCACACCTAGACGATACAGAGGCTCGTCTAAAAATGCTGAAAGATTATCTTCACGTTGCTATCTTTTGTGCAGCTGCTTCCTGAAACGACATGCTGCACAGTGCTTCGCATACTTAAAAGCTCGAAGGGCACGTATTGATTTTTGACTGAAAAACAAACTCTGTCTCTCTCTCTCTCTCTCTCTCTCCCTGCTCCTGACGGAGGGGGTGTGAGCTGCCGCCTTCAACAGCTTTGTGCCACGGTGCTTCGCATACTTAAAAGCCAAACAGCCCTATTGATTTGTTTGCTAGAGATTGTTTTCTCAATCTATGTTGCATTCTGTGCTCCTGACACGCACTCCTTTGAAGAGGAAGATATGTTTGCATTCTTTTAATTGTGAGACAGAACTGTCATCTCTGTCTTGTCATGGAGCACAGTTTAAACTTTTGAAAAAGAGACAAATGTTTGTTTGCAGTGTTTGAATAACGTTCCTGTCTCTCTACAACCTCCTGTGTTTCTGCGCAAATCTGTGACCCAAGCATGACAATATAAAAATAACCATATAAACATATGGTTTCTACTTCGCGGATTTTCTTATTACGCGGGTGGCTCTGGAACGCAACCCCCGCGATGGAGGAGGGATTACTGTAGTGCTAAGGAAAAGGTTTGTATTTTTGTTTTTCTTTGTATATTGTGGCATGCAGTATATTAATCTTCCCCAGAAACTTACTGTATGTCCATGAGTCAAACATTATTTAAAATTATTTACATTTATTTAAAAGAAAAAACTTTCACAGCGGCTTGAAATGACAATCTATGAGATACCCATACAAATGTGAAATCAGCGCCTTAAAATTTACAGAATACTTGTGTCTCAGATTTTCAGAAAACATACCCTTTGTGTTTCAGAGGTATGGTTATGACTGAAAACAAACCTTGAAGCAAGTTATTTTTATAACAGATTCTTAGATTTTTTTGAGAAACAAATATCACTTTACTACTCGAGGGTCAGCTTCATGCAAACATGTCACAGGGAAAATCAGAAGACCTGAAGTAGAATATCATGAATCAAAGCATGCGTTTGTGAACATTTAGCAGATCATTGTTCTTAATTGAAAAGTTTTGAAAATGCAAATTTCCCAGATCTTAAATTAAAATTAAAAAATGGAGTGGCCATATAGCCTTTGGAGCATGGGAGGCAAGCCAGAAAACCCATTGTCGCATAGGAGGCAGTCAAAGAGCTTAACTGAGGGTAAGATGTCAGCTCGAGGGTTGATAAAGTGCACTGTCCTCTCTTCTGTCTTTTCTATAGATCAACAGAAGGGAAACCCAATTAAACCAGCACCAACTTCCGCCCTCCTGTCCAGACCACGTCCTCCTACTGACTTTACTTCCTCTAACCCCTACATAGTCCTGCCTCTTCCTGCACAGCAACTACAAAATCCCACACCTTTTTTTCCTCAATCAGTCTACTTTGGGACTGAGTTTTTTTTCACCACTTGGTTGCTATTTTTTGTGCCTTATAATATATGGGGTGGGTTTTTTTCTCTTGTCCTTCTGTTACACAATATATGAATCTACCTTCAGTGGGCTATGTATGGCACATATCCACTTGCAGATTCTGAAAGATACCTCCGACACATTCTCAAACAACTTTAATTGAATCCTCTTTGTCTAAAAAACAAGCAACCCTATAGAGGAACCACATTTCAGCTTAATTGCACTGGCACTTTAATTCACTATCTTGAGTTAATGATCATAGCAGAGGATATGAATGTGGCATAAATGGAACATTTAAAGCTTTATTCAAAGCATTACAACCACAGACTCATTCATAAAATCTGGACTAGTTCTTTGGTCAGCTCCACAACTCTCACTTATAAAAAAAAGACTCCAAAGCACTTTAGCTTCCTCAATTGAAAAGGCTGCCCCCCCAATAACACGTAGACATTGACCCACAATTTTCAGGGTGAGGTCTGAAACCATAGATGTGAACCAGATAATTCTCTTCTTGACCACATCACCCTCAGGTGCAAGCAGGTTCAGTGTGCATCAGGGGTGAGGCCCTGTGGATCACCTATCCAGGTACAGCAGAAAGGCAATGCCCCCCAAATTGATACTCTCCTTGTCTTAACTTCTCCCACATACTGCTCACTCTGCTAAAAATTAAAACAAATGACATTTTATAGGAGTTCCTACAAAATGCAAAGATTTGTGAGGTCATATTGGGAAATAACCAGGTATATGTGCAAGAAAACCATGTTCCCCTAAAGCCTTGGCACATATAAGTTCCCTCTCCCAGGGCAGGACAGGGAGTCTCTAACTGTTTTTTTTTTTTTTGCTTTTTTTGCTTTTTTCTTATAGGACCTAGTTATACTAGGTTGAAGACTTTTTCTTCACCATCAGTGGCCACAAGAAGATCCTTGAGTTGCCATCATGCAATGAACTAACCATCTTCTGACCCCAGAGACTTGTGTTGGCCCAGGGACTTGTGTGTCTCAGTATAGATCAGGTTAAGTGCAAAACAAAAATAATTTTGTTCTTAATTCACTCATTGGCTACTTGTATTAGTTACACCTGCTCATTACTTGAATATTCCTGCTCCTCCAAACTGCTAGCAATATAAAACTCAATATATATAATAAGCAGACACGTTCAAGAGGTTTAGTATTTGTTGGACTAAACATCAGAATTGATCTAACACTTTGATTGTGGTATGATTTTTAGTACCATTTGTGGTACTTGTAAGAAAAACCTTTCCATCAGAGATCTTCACACACTACAGTCATTAGAGCTTATAGAAAATGGAGCAATAAACATAGAAATATCCAGTGAGTGGCCGTTCTTGTCAATAAAACAGGTCAGATGAGAAAGGCCAGACTTGTTCCAACCAAACAATAAAGTCACACTCAGATATAAAGGTCTTTATAGTGGTGTCTAGAAGGGTATTTCTGAATGTGCAAGGCATCTGTGCTTAAACATAATGGGCTACCATGGTCTGACATATCTGTTGTGACATGCAATTGATGGTGTCAGAATTTAACATAAATATTATGAATCCAACTATCCATGACTTGCGTCAGGCTGGTAGAGGCAGTAAAACTGTGTAAGCAATGTTTTCTCTGCACATACAGGGGGTCCTCGGGTTAGAAAACAGTTCCGTTCCTACAACAGTGATGTAACCCGAATTTTGGTGTAAGTCGAAACACACCCTAGCCTAAGTCGCTTACCTATCTTAACACATTTGCAAAATCATAATCTAGAACATAAAAATACAACTAAGCCACATACATATACTGTACTGTACGCTGTACTGTAGTAACAGAAAAAATGAGTGTAAAAAAATCCTTACCTTTTTTTCCTTCTCACGTCTCAATTTTTTTAAAGTTTTTATGGGAGTGAGCGTTGTAAACTCGATACGTTGTATGTCAAGATATTGTAACCCAAGGACCCCCTGTATTACTTTTACTATTAACAATTGATGGTCGTTTTAATGCCACAGTAAAACAAAGTATTGCTGCTGACCTTGTCCATCCCTTTATTCAAATAGGTATGTCCACCAGCATAATATTAATAATAGCACATCATAAAACCTGTATCATCTCAAGCTAGTTCTACAAACATGAAATTAACTTCAGTTTTTCTCCAATTGCCTGCAAAGTCACCACACTTCAAGCCAGCACTTCACTATTGGTATGAGGTGGAACAGAAGATTTATATCATAAATGTGTAGATGAAAAAACTGAGAGAACCATTGAGCTAACACAGACCAAAATTCCTAAGGAATGTTTCTAGGACCAAGCAGAATCCATTCTTTGAAGAATTCAGACTCTTCTGGAGAAAACAGGAGGTCCTACTTGGTAAAGAACAGGTGTGCCTAATAAAGTCGTCACTTATATTTAGTGGTATATCTAGTATGACATTATATTAATATTCCACTTCAGCGTCATGTTTGCTGGTGAGCTACTTGTGTACATACAGAATACGGGGTCTGATCAGCAAAACCAACATCCATCCATTATCCAACCCACTATATCCTAACTACAGGGTCACGGGGGTCTGCTGAAGCCAATCCCAGCCAACACAGGGCGCAAGGCAGGAAACAAAACCCGAGCAGGGTGCCAGCCCACAGCAGGGCACACACACACACACACCCGGGACAATTTAGAATCGCCAATAAACCTAACCTGCATGTCTTTGGACTGTGGGAGGAAACCAGAGTACCCGGAGGAAACCCATGCAGACACGGGGAGAACATGCAAACTCCATGCAGGAAGGACCCGGGAAGCAAACCCGGGTCTCCTAACTGCGAGGCAGCAGTGCTACCCAAAACCAACATGCTAAACCAAAATATTTTCATTTAAAAAACATTGTAAAAAGGTCCCAACTGTTAACTTGTAATTCTTAGCTCTCAACAACACAACCATTGGTTGCTTGGTTTATGAAGGATACATTTTGCAAATAAGAAACAGTTGCACATGGCCAAATTAAATATGGCTGATGTGACAATGAATGTTTGCTTGGATAGCAATGAACATTGACGTTATCAACAATATTGCTATGGCCATCAAAAAGCACTACAAAATAACAGTGTCTGCAATTAAACCTTGTAGAATTAACATTTGTTTATTTGTACTGTATATTTAGATAGATAGATAGAATTTCTGCCTACTTTGAGGTTTGCAGTCACAAGGATTTAATTTATGATATTATTTTCATGTTTTGCTTTGAAATGTTAAAGTGGATCTTCAGTAATGCTTTAGTTTTCTTTATTTAAGCAATGACATTGATCGGTGCACCCATGAAGTAGTAGGAGTTACACTATAAGTATGACGGTGATCTTACTATGCTCTATCCCTTGGTGGATACAAAAACTTTTGATCTTTATAGCGATAGCTTTATTTCCTAGTGCAATACAATAATACTAGCATTAGGACTTTGTCTTCTGGCTACAGTCCTTTTCTAAGTCTTACTATTGATTTTTGCCTGCCATTTGATTCCTCTTACTCATTCTAGTTTTAGCTTCTCTGTTATTTTGGTCCTTGCTTGTTTTTTGACCACAATTTCTCATTTCTCAATCATCTCCTGGTGGTTGTGCTTCTAAAAATAATCCTTGACACTCTGCATGTCCACACAAAAAAAATCCAAGATGGTGCTGCAGAATGCATTATTAAAAATAATGAACAATGTGAAAAATACCTCAAAAATATTAAGAATGATATATTCCCTAACATGTCAAAATGTGAATTCATCAAACTTGGATTGAACACCACCAAGATTATTGCATTCAGTGTCTCTAATAATAAGGGACACATTGTGCTGACCATCAGATAGTTCTCTAGGAGCCCAGAAAATCCTTAATCTAAAAGTCAGAGAAATGGTCTGTTCTGGAATTTTAGCCCAGTAAAGGCTCAAGCCAGGTGTACAATGAAATGAGCTGACAAAATGGGGTTACAACCGTTCCGTTTGTACAGAACTCATTTTAAGATAATTCACACCTCTGGAAAAATAATCTATGATAACTTTAAACAAGCTCTTTAGGCAGTTGACAATATACATGTTACTGGAAAATTCTCTTAATAGTGGCAACTCATGTCTTTCTTCCATAATTCAATTTAACCTCTCTGTTGATACTAGTGCCTACAATGCCAGTCTTTAACCTTGTCACATATTATGTTATATGCCTCATCTCAAATATCTGTAAAGTCATTTATTGCTCCTGTGGTGTTGGTCAAGGTCCTATGACTGTCCCCCCACCCCAAATTTGCTATCCTGAATTAGTTGTGTGACCGAGGGGGTTATATGCAGGTGAGCATGAACAAAGCTGGTAGGACTTTAAGACTTTTTGTAATTCCTTTGTTCTAGTGACTGAGATTCTGTCATTCATATCATTGGTAATTATTGATTCAAAGCCACAGTAGTCAAGTACAAAAATATCTCTTACTGATCTGATCATTCAGGAGTTAATTATATAGTTAGTGCAACTAAATGAAATATATTACACTATGTAGACTTTTGTGACTTTTCCTTTCAAGAATAACTTTAAATATTAACAGAAAAATGTATGAGTTTGACTGGTTTCACTAGATCTATTAATATTTAATACCTCAGAGCTAGAAGTGTTGATATAGCTAAATTGAGTGAAACAGCAGGTGGCGGCTGAATGAACCCAAACAGGATTTTTTTTGTGCCATTAAGAATCTACATGCCCATTCATGTCATACAGACTTAGGACTACATTGATTAGTGAATGTTATATAACTTGATTAGTAAATTACCAATCCACAAATAAAATGTTGTAAAAACATACTAATTATAGCAAAGCACAACAACATGAAGACAACCTGATCAACCCAATATTGCACATCAACTTTTTTCATGAACTGTATTAATATGATGTCAAGTAAAAATTAACAGGTACAATATTCAGTCAAGCAGCAGAAAAATAGTATGTTCCTTTATTTATACTTCTTTCTATGAGTGATTTTTAATATTTTAAAGCATTATTTATCAAGCAGTTGTCTTCACAAATGCAGTCAGTTTTTGTAAAGTGGAAAAACGCTTACTGGATTTGGTATTATGATTGGATTATAATACTTATCAAGGCATGTGTCATACACTAAATCAGTTTAAATCACTTTAATACGTTGGTGAAAACATCTTCTCTGGACAAACACTCTCAATATTAAATTTCAGCCAATTTATAAATGCTGTTTGATTCTCTCAAATGCTGCACTAAACTTTGGCCATGATTTATTATTAATTTCAGTAGTTTAGTTTCAGTCATTTCCTTCTTCTTCTTCTTTATCTTTTCCCAATTCTATTTAGGGTCAATGTGTTTGATCAGTTTTCTCCAAACAGCTCGGTCCTGCACCTCCTAGCCAGTCAATCCCTTTCTTTTCAGATTTTCTTTTACTTTATCCACTCACCCCTGCTTTCGCCTGTCTCACTTTCTCATCCCCTATACTCCCATTCCCATCACTCTTTTTTGCCCGCTTTGAGGCAACACCAACAACAGCTCCATCACAGTCGCCTGTTCACAACAGCAACATACTCATGGTGGAAGAGTGTAAGGTGAGGCGGGTGATGAGGAAGGTGAACCCAAGGAAGGCTGCACTCGACGGTGTGGCTGGATGGGTGCTGAAAGACTATGCAGATCAACTGGCCGGAATCTTCACTAGGATTTTCAACCAGTCCCTCTCCCAGGCCATTGTCCCATCCTGCCTCAAGTCCTTAATCATTGTTCCGCTGCCGAAAAAATCCATCACGAACAGATTTCCGCCCAGTGGCACTCACATCTGTCATCATGAAGTGCTTTGAGAAACTGGTGCGGTGTCATATCATTGCCTGCCTGCCAGCAGATCTGGACCCATTTCAATTTGCTTACAAAGCAAAGAGATCCACGGAGGACACTGTGGCCATAGCCTCTCATGCTGCCCTGACCCACCTGGAGCAGCAGGGGAGTTATGCCAGACTGCTCTTTGTGGACTTCAGCTCGGCGTTTAACACTATCCTCCCACAACGACTGGTGTCCAAACTGATAGATCTGGGACTTCCATCACTCACATGCAGTTGGATACTGGACTTCCTGTCTGGTTGCTCCCAGAGGGTCAGACTGGGTCCCCACACCTCCACTGCTCTCAGCCTCAACACCAGGACGCCGCAGGGTTGTGAGCTCAGCCCGCTCCTCTACACCTTCTACGCTTATGACTGTGTCCCCACTCACCATAGCAACAAGATCATAAAGTTTGCGGATGACACGACGGTGGTTGGGCTCATCTCGGGCAAGGAGGGTGAGCTGGCATACAGGGACGAGGTGGAGCGGCTGCCAGAGTGGCGCAGAGTCAATAACCTGCTCCTCAATACCACAAAAATGAAGGAGATTGTTATTGGCTTTAGAAAAAACAAAACTGACATCCAGCCACTCATCATTGGCGGGGCGTGTGTGGAGAGGATCCCGGTGTTCAGGTTTCTGGGCATTGAGCTGGAGGATGACCTGACCTGGAGCGCCAACACCAAGGAGCTGCTGAAGAAGGCGCAGCAGAGACTGTATTTTCTGAGAATCCTCAGAAAGAACCATCTCCCCAAAAATCTGCTCCTTGCCTTTTATCACTGTTCCATCGAGAGTGTGCTTACGTACGGACTGTGTGTGTGGTACGGTAGCTGCACTACCTCAGAAAGGAAAGCGCTCCACAGGGTTGTCAGGACAGCGGAGAGAACAATTGGTTGTACAAGCCCACTCTGGAACAAATCTATACCTCCCGATGCCGCAAAAAAGCAATAGACATTTCACAGGATTCATCACATCTTGGTCACTGCCTCTTCCAGCTTTTGCCATCGGGCAAGAGATACAGAGCAATGAAAACCAGGACAAACCGCCTTAAAAACAGTTTTTATCCAAAAGCAATCATGGAACTGAACTCAGAATAAAACTGCTCCATATCATTCTCCCACAGTGCAATATAGACCTTAAGTCAACCAGTGCAATTTGTATATATAACAAGTGCAATTCGAATATTTTGTAAAGTACTTTTATTACTATTCGGTTTGTTATTATTTTCTCTCTTCTTGTTTTTTTAACTCTTAAGCCTCACACTGAGTTGACTGAACCTTCAATTTCGTTGTTCCTTTGTAAAAGTGACTATGACAATAAAGATCTATCTATCTATCTATCTATCTATCTATCTATCTATCTATCTATCTATCTATCTATCTATCTATCTATCTATCTATCTATCTATCTATCTATCTATCTATCTATCTATCTATCTATCTATCTATCTATCTATCTATCTATCTATCACCCACATATTCATCATCTTTCCTCATCAAATGTCCATCACTTCAGCCTACTTTCCTGTACTTTCTTAAAAATCTCTCTCACTTTTGTTGTACCTCTGATTGTCTCATTTCTTATTCTGTCCTTTTTTGTAACTCCACACATACTGTACATTTCAGCCTTTTCATTTCTCCCACATCTAACTTTTTTCTCTTGTGCTCCCTTTAATGTCCAATTCTCAGCTCCATACATTGTTGACATTCTTCCTACTATCTTAAAAACCTTTCCTTTAACCCTCGCCTTAATTCTTTGATCACACAATACTCCTGGTACCTTCTTCCAATTGTTCCACTGACACTGCAGTCTATAAGTTATCTCTACGTGTAGTTTTTTTTTTTTTTTTATCTTGAGCTACTATTGATTATAGATATTTAAATGTATTCACTCTTTTTAGTTGCTCTACCTGCAGGCTAACATCTGAATCCTGATCATCATTAAACCTCATATATTCTGGTTTCTTCCTGTTTATCTTCAACCCTCTGTCTTCCATAGCCTTCCTCCATTCTTCCAACTTCCTCACCACTTTCTCGTGTTACACAACACAATATCATCAGCAAAAAACATGCACCATGGGGACTGGTCTTTTATCCCATTACTCAATACATCCAAAACCAGATCAAAAAGGAAAGGACTTAAAGAAGATTTCTGGTGCAGACATAGGATCTTGTTTGTTACCCCAAAACTGTTTTTAACCCGAGTCCTCACTCCCTCATACATATCCTGGATAATCCTCACATACTTCTCTGATACTTCTTTCTCTCTCTTGTACTGTCAGACCTCTTGACATGGTGCTCTATCATAAGCCTTCTCCAAATCAATAAACAGCACATGCAAACCTTTCTGTTTTTCTCAGTGCTTTTTTATGAGCTGTCTCAATGCAGTGACTGCATTAGTTGTTCCTCTCCGTAGCATAGAACCAAACTGCTCCTCCCCCATGGTGGTCTCTTCATCTTTCATCTGCTTTATCTGACTAAAATCCTTTCCAGTCTTTTTCCTCATCTTAACTATTTGAAAATCATTCTTTCCTCCTCTTTATCTCCAATTTTCCATACACCTGCTACAAAACTTGTGCCTTGGCCACTGCCTTCTTTGCCTCCTTGTTTGTCTGCCTATCTTCCTTCTTCCCTCACTGGTATTATTTCTTCTTTGTCTCTTTCCTAGCCTTAGTCATTACATTTCACAGTGATAAACCTTGAAATATGACAATGTGTGATTTCATTTTTCTTAACTCCCTGCTTAGTCCCACCTTTCAGGAAGCATGCAAGAGGACTGTTAATTAGAATGAATTAGATTTTGATTATTTGTATAAAGTATGATGATATTTAAAAACATATTTTAGAAACACTGTGTCAGATTTTGATATACTGTTAATGAAATAGTAAATCAATAAACGTTTACTCCTTTATCATGATTCAGAAGTACATTATTACTTTGCCATGGGATGTGTATGAATATACAGTGTTGGAGGGACTGAGCTACTGTATCACAGATTACATCAAGATTTTTGTGGATAACACAGTCCCCACAAAGACAGGGTGCTGTTTTCCCAAAAACAAACCATGGATCACAAAAGACTAGAAAGCCTTACTGAATATAAAGAAGAGACCCTTCAGGTCTAGAGATAAGGATGAAATCAAGTGGGTGAGGAGGAAAGTGAGAGGAAAACCTACTACACAGACAAACTTGAACACAAGTTACAAAAAAACAACATGAAGGAAGTGTGGGATTGGATGAGGTCTGTCACTTGCTACATGCACTGTAAAACACACATGCAGAGGAATGGAACAATAGCAGAGCTAATGAAGTGATCCAGTTCTTCAACAGGTTTGAGTCATTCTTGTCAGTACAGCCCTTCTCCAACACTGATAGCCTCTGTGTGTAAGTTGGGGAGGTTCCAGAATCCTAACTGTCTTCTGCACCCAACATGACCTTTCCCTACAATTTCATCACACCCTTGGTCTCCAGCCTCCCTCCACTCCCTGGACTGTGTGTCTCTGCTGATCAAATGAGGAGAGAGCAGGGAACATAAACAAGGCATCAGGGCCAGATGAAATCAGTCACAGAGTAATGAAAACATGTGCCAGCCAGCTCTGCTGGGTACTTCAATACCTGCCCTGTCTCCTTTACTGTTAACCCTCTATACAACAGACCTACAGCACAATACCAGCACTTGCAATCTACAGAAAGTTTCAGATGACTCGTCCATCATAGACTGCAATAATAATGGAGCTGAGTCAGAGTACAGGATAGTTGTGGAGGACATTGTCTTGTGGTGCAGAGACAACAACCTCAAACTCAATACCAGCAAGACAAAAGAGCTAGTGGTGGACTTCCAGCATGCCAAGAAGCTTCTAAGACCAGTCACCATTCAGTGGGAGGATGTGGAAGAGGTGCAGAGCTACAAGTACATGAGGGTTCACATAAACAACAAATTGGACTATGCTGACAACACAGTGGTGCTGTATAAGAAGGGCCAGAGCAGACCGTACTTGCTAAGTAGACTTAACTCTTGTGAAGTGTGGAAGAAGCTGCAGGAAATGTTCTACCAGTCCATAGTAGCCAATGTAATGTTCTACGCTGCAGTCTACTGGGGAACCAACCTGAGCACATAAAAAGCACAATGCCCGAACAAACTTATCTGAAAAGCCTGTCCCATCTCAGCGTGAACCCTCAACACACTGCAACCTGTTGTGAAAAAGAGGATGATGACAAAATTGGATGCAATCATGAAAAATCCCCTCCATCCCCTTCAGGAGGTGCTCTTTTGGAATACTTTAAGCACAGGCTCATTCCACCATGATGTGCAAAAAAAGAATCACTGGGGGTTTTCTCTGCCCACTGGTATCAGGCAATTCAATGTTTCACCAGATATACATGTTACATTTATTTATTGATTGGCTGTATAATTTGTTCTATGAGTCTGTATTCTTGATTTTTATGTTTCTGCCGCTGTCTGCATTCTAATTCCCCCTTGGGATTAATAAAGTTTATTTAAACTAATTTAATGTACAGTAAGTACAGTATATGGTAATACTGTCATGTATCATATTCTGATATCCTGTAGTTAGGCAGGTAATTATTGTGTGATTGCAGTGTAAATACACTATGTTATAAAATCACTCACAGTAAAGGGTGTCCTCACGTCCTTCTGCTTCAGAATAAACCTTTTCGTTTTTTTCTGTTTTATTTTTTTAATGCTTTATGTCTGTATTGTAACATGGAAAATGAAACTGAGTGCAGTGTTACGGGATCAGGTCCAGTCTGTCAATTAGATAGACTAGGTGATTGCCTAGTATGGAACTTGAGAAAGTGTGGCCAAACATATCACTTTACAACCTTTTAGTACTTTGATGGCAGAGCACATAATCCTACCAGACTCTAATTATGTCAAATGGCTCAGGAAAGTGTCAGTCACAGGTCAAGTAACCCACTGTAAACCCAATGGTACCAGCGGCTATTATGATCAGCATGGTGACAGATTGTTCTTCAACGGCCAAGTGTAGGAAGTTAAAACAACCAAAACTATTTGGCTACAAATATTTAAATAGTAATCATTCCAAACACATAAAGTCTCACACTCTCTCAGACTCAGCTCTCTCATTCTTCCTAGGGCACGAAGCGGAAGCGGAATCAGAAACAGAAGCGGACAATGGCCGATAGTGAGGTGAATCGCGTTGAAATTGTAGTCGAGGAACTCCAGGCACTCGATGAACAGATTCAGAAACTTCTGTCCAGACGAAGATACCTCAGAGATCTGAAGGCTCGGCTGTTGGATAAACCGTCCTCGCCATCTGTTATCAGCGTAACATCAACCCCGCGTTGTGCCGCTCAAGTCAACTTCACCCCCGCGCGTCGTAGGAGCAACACCGATGATGACCTCGGTATATTTCAGCTATGCAGGAGGGGGTTCAAGGCCAGAACACCTCCATCGGCACAGGCAAGCATCGTAACGCAGAACCGGTTTGACCCTCTAAGCGTCCCCAGTTCGCCTTCAGCTCCTGGTGATGTAATAGTGGTAGGTGATTCTATTGTTAGGAACCTCAATATCACTTGCCCTAATAGAAAATCTTTTGTTTCTTGTTTTCCCGGTGCTCGTGTCCGAGATGTGACGAGACGTGCGCCGGCGATCTACAAGAACAGGGCAGTTGGAGCCATTGTTATACATGCTGGCGTAAACGACATAAGGCACCGACAGTCCGAGATCCTCAAGGCAGACTTCACTGCATTCATTAAAGACACAAAGGAGAGGACCCCATCGGCAAAGATATTCATCTCGAGTCCACTCCCTCTCGTCAGACGATCAAACAAGTACTACAGTCGTCTGCTTGGTTTAAACAACTGGCTGCAGGGCTTCTGCAAGAATCAAGACATCGGGTTCATCAACAATTGGGACCTCTTTTGGGAAAGACTGCGTTTTTTCAAGCGAGATGGCCTGCATCCGAATAGCTTCGGCACCCGGGTCCTCTCCAAAAACATATCCAAGGTAATTCGTTTATCTTGACTATCTATTTCTGCTTTTAACCCCTTCCGAAATGCCACTCCTGTGCTTGGTCATGATAATTGTTTAATAAAATCTTCCATAAAAGTGCACAACATAAATACTGTAATAACCAATCTTAATGCACATAGAAAATCTAGGCAATACGGCATAAACACCAATAATTTAATTAAAGTTACTACTTTAGATGAACAATGTATTAAAACTGTAAAAACAGATCATAGATTAAACAAAAAATACACACAGAGCGGCGCTAATAAAAATAACTTAATTCCTGTTCCATATATCAATATCGCACATAGTATTCATCTCTGCTCCTCCGAAACATTGAATATGGCACTATTAAATATTAGAGCTTTAACTAACAAGACGTTTTTTTATCAACGATCTTATTAGTGATAAAAAAATAGATTTTATTGCACTAAGTGAAACGTGGCTTAGCTCAGATGGCGCAGCTGTTTTAATCGAATCTGCGCCTCCGGATTACAGTTTTACTCGTGCTGATCGCCAAGGAAAGAGACGTGGAGGACTAGCAAACATTTACTCAAGCAGTTTAAAATGTAAAAATATCAGTTTTGGTAAATTCAAGTCTTTTGAGTATCTCGCCATTATTATTCAGGGAGATTCTCACGTTCTAGTATTATCCGTGTATAGACCTCCAAAATTCAACGCGTCTTTCTTTGAGGAATTCTCTTACTTAATGTCAATCTTAATTACGAACTATGACACACTCTTAATAGTCGGCGACTTTAATTTTCATATAGATAATCAATGTGACCAAAAAGTAAAAGAATTTATGAACCTCCTGGACTCTTTTGATTTGAGACAGCTCGTTAATCAGCCTACACATAAAGCAGGTCATACGTTAGACTTTACTAAAGGACTAAAAGTTGATATAAAGCAGGTCATTGATATTGGTCTATCAGACCATTTTCTTCTACTTTTTAATATAGAAATAATGATAGAAAACACTCATGAGAAGCATACAGTGGTGTGAAAAACTATTTGCCCCCTTCCTGGTTTCTTATTCTTTTGCATGTTTGTCACACAAAATGTTTCTGATCATCAAACACATTTAACCATTAGTCAAATATAACACAAGTAAACACAAAATGCAGTTTTTCAATGATGGTGTTTATTATTTAGGGAGAAAAAAAATCCAAACCTACATGGCCCTGTGTGAAAAAGTAATTGCCCCCTTGTTAAAAAATAACCTAACTGTGGTGTATGACACCTGAGTTCAATTTCCGTAGCCACCCCCAGGCCTGATTACTGCCACACCTGTTTCAATCAAGAAATCACTTAAATAGGAGCTGCCTGACACAGAGAAGTAGACCAAAAGCACCTCAAAAGCTAGACATCATGCCAAGATCCAAAGAAATTCAGGAACAAATGAGAACAGAAGTAATTGAGATCTATCAGTCTGGTAAAGGTTATAAAGCCATTTCTAAAGCTTTGGGACTCCAGCGAACCACAGTGAGAGCCATTATCCACAAATGGCAAAAACATGGAACAGTGGTGAACCTTCCCAGGAGTGGCCGGCCGACCAAAATTACCCCAAGAGCGCAGAGACGACTCATCCGAGAGGTCACAAAAGACCCCAGGACAACGTCTAAAGAACTGCAGGCCTCACTTGCCTCAATTAAGGTCAGTGTTCACGACTGCACCATAACAAAAGAGACTTGGCAAAAACGGCCTGCATGGCAGATTTCCAAGACGCAAACCACTGTTAAGCAAAAAGAACATTAGGGCTCGTCTCAATTTTGCTAAGAAACATCTCAATGATTGCCAAGACTTTTGGGAAAATACCTTGTGGACTGATGAGTCAAAAGTTGAACTTTTTGGAAGGCAAATGTCCCGTTACATCTGGCGTAAAAGGAACACAGCATTTCAGAAAAAGAACATCATACCAACAGTAAAATATGGTGGTGGTAGTGTGATGGTCTGGGGTTGTTTTGCTGCTTCAGGACCTGGAAGGCTTGCTGTGATAGATGGAACCATGAATTCTACTGTCTACCAAAAAATCCTGAAGGAGAATGTCCGGCCATCTGTTCGTCAACTCAAGCTGAAGCGATCTTGGGTGCTGCAACAGGACAATGACCCAAAACACACCAGCAAATCCACCTCTGAATGGCTGAAGAAAAACAAAATGAAGACTTTGGAGTGGCCTAGTCAAAGTCCTGACCTAAATCCAATTGAGATGCTATGGCATGACCTTAAAAAGGCGGTTCATGCTAGAAAACCCTCAAATAAAGCTGAATTACAACAATTTTGCAAAGATGAGTGGGCCAAAATTCCTCCAGAGCGCTGTAAAAGACTCATTGCAAGTTATCGCAAACGCTTGATTGCAGTTATTGCTGCTGAGGGTGGCCCAACCAGTTATTAGGTTCAGGGGGCAATTACTTTTTCACACAGGGCCATGTAGGTTTGGATTTTTTTTTCTCCCTAAATAATAAAAACCACCATTTACAAACTGCATTTTGTGTTTACTTGTGTTATATTTGACTAATGGTTAAATGTGTTTGATGATCAGAAACATTTTGTGTGACAAACATGCAAAAGAATAAGAAATCAGGAAGGGGGCAAATAGTTTTTCACACCACTGTATTGTTAAAAAATGCTTCTTTGACTCATCAGCAGCTTTAAAACTTACAGACATTCTAACCAATCAGTCCGTTTATAGTGCCAACTATAATAGCGAGGAGAATGTAAATAGTAAGGTGGAAAGATTTAATACTAAAGTGAGGGCTGCTGTTGACTTAGTTGCACCTGAAAAGACAGTTAAAAAATCTTCTAGCATTGTTATACCATGGAAGACCCAAAGAGTGTCTGGTTTAAAGAGAACATGCCGTAGAGCTGAGCGTAAATGGAGGAAAACTAAACCTAACTATTGACTATGAAATATTTAAAGTTAAAATAACAGAATACAATAACACAGTCTGTCTTGAGAGGCGCTGCTATTTCTCTAAGATTATAAATAACAATGCTAGTAATCCCACAGTCTTATTTTCAACAATTGATCATCTGTTAAACCCAGGTAACTGAAAGGAATGCCTCCTAAGTACTTCCAGTAAAACCTGTGAGGCTATCGCTGTATTTTTCAATCAAAAAATTAATGATATTAGAAATAACATAGTATATCTCCCCAACACTAAGGATCCTCCTAAACCCCAGTACTCCATAATAAACAAATTAAAGTCTTTCACTAGGATAGATTTACCTGATTTACATAAAATAATTTCTCAAATGAAACCCTCCACCTGTGCCCTTGACCCAATACCAACTAATTTTTTCAAAGAAGTATCGGGCGTGCTTATTGATAATGTTCTTGACATAGTAAATTCGTCATTAGATACGGGGGTCTTCCCAGACTGTCTTAAGACTGCGGTAGTTAAACCCCTACTTAAGAAAAATAATCTCGATCCCTCTGCTCTTGAAAATTATAGACCCATCTCTAACCTGCCTTTCTTAAGTAAAATTCTAGAGAAGGCAGTCATTATACAGTTAAATGAGCACCTCAATAAACATGCTATTCTTGATAAATTTCAGTCAGGTTTTAGAACAAATCACAGTACAGAAACTGCACTCGTTAAAGTAGTAAATGACTTGCGGGTAAATGCAGACAGAGGCCATTTATCTGTTCTCATCCTCTTAGATCTGAGTGCCGCATTTGACACCATTGATCATAATATTCTTAAGAATCACCTTAGTCAATGGGTGGGCGCCTCTGGCAGTGTCTTAAATTGGTTTGAATCCTACCTGGCAGGGAGAAAATTCTTTGTTAGTTGTGGTAATTACAACTCAAAGACACATGATATTCTATATGGTGTTCCACAAGGCTCTATCCTGGGTCCGCTGCTCTTCTCAATCTACATGCTTCCATTAGGTCAGATTATCTCAGGGCACAACGTGAGCTACCACAGCTATGCTGATGACACACAGCTGTATTTATCAATAGCACCTGATGACCCCAAATCTCTTGATTCGCTAACACAATGTCTAACTTGTATCTCAGAATGGATGAATAGTAACTTTCTCAAATTAAATAAAGAAAAAAACGAAATCTTAGTGATTGGCAATAATGGATACAATGAGGCTATTAGAAATAAACTGGATGCATTAGGATTAAAAGTCAAATCGGAGGTAAAAAGCTTAGGGGTAACCGTTGATTGTAATCTGAATTTTAAATCGCATATTAATCAGATCACTAGGACAGCATTTTTTCACCTAAGAAACATAGCAAAAGTTAGACCTCTTATCATCGAAAGATGCAGAGAAATTAGTTCATGCGTTTGTTTTCAGTCGGCTAGATTACTGTAACGCACTCCTCTCAGGACTACCCAAAAAAGACATCAATCGTTTGCAATTAGTGCAGAATGCAGCTGCTAGAATCCTTACCAGGAAAAGAAAATCCGAACACATTTCTCCAGTTTTGATGTCACTACACTGGTTACCTGTGTCATTCAGAATTGACTTTAAAATTCTGCTTATGGTTTATAAAGCTTTAAATAATCTCGCCCCGGCTTATATATCGGAATGTCTGACACCTTATATTCCAAATCGTAACCTCAGATCCTCAACTGAGTGTCTCCTTAGAATTCCAAGAGCAAAACTTAAAAGAAGTGGTGAGGCGGCCTTCTGCTGTTATGCACCTAAAATCTGGAATAGCCTGCCAGTAGGAATTCGCCAGGCTAATACAGTGGAGCACTTTAAAAAAACTACTGAAAACACATTATTTTAACATGGCCTTCTCATAACTTCACTGTAATTTAATCCTGATACTCTGTATATCCAATTCATTATAATAACTATTCATTCAAAATCTGTACCAACCCCTACTCTCTCTTCTGTTTCCTTTTCCGGTGTCCTGTACCCAAAGAACCATGATATTCCAACAATGATGGATGGATTAAAAGCCAGAAGTCTGTATGACCATCAGCATCAAGTGACTCCGTGAAAAACCTGAACTACAAAGAGGACTATTTCATTTATGTTAGGTAGAATGCCCAGAGGGGACTGGGCGGTCTCGTGGCCTGGAACCCCTACAGATTTTATTTTTTTCTCCAGCCTTCTGGAGTTTTTTTTTTGTTTTTTCTGTCCACCCTGGCCCATCGGACCTTACTCCTTTCTATGTTAACTAATGTTGTCTTATTTTAATTTCTTATTTTGTCTTTTGTTTTTCTTCTCTTCATTATGTAAAGCACTTTGAGCTACTTTTTGTATGAAAATGTGCTATATAAATAAATGTTGCTGTTGTTGTATAATATTCTGTCATAACCAAGTCACTGATTCGATTTGAGATTTTGCTTTTATGCAAGCAACATAGGATGCAGAGAGGGTTCTGTTCTGATAATGGCTGCCCTTTGTCTCAATCAAACTGATGAGCAGTTAATGTTACAAGGTGAGCACATTTTGAATGATTCTAGCAGTTTGTCAAATGCATTTATAGTGTTAAGAGTGCTACTTACGATAGACAGATAGATAGAACTTTATTTGTCCCCAGGGGTAAATTTGGCATCACAGTAGCTTTAAGAGACTGCAGCTTTTGAAAGGTACAAAATATATATACATATGAAAAGCTAAAGATACAAAAATAAATATATGTAAAATGACGACAGGCTTAATGAACTGGTGACAATTCCAAACGAGCACAAACTCACTAATTCTTTGTAGCCATGAAGGTCCAACATGCACATGTCTGAAAAGTAAGCTTAATTTATATAATACTTTTCGTGGATATAATGATGCTTTTTAGCTGATTAAGTATTCTGCTAGTCTGGTTTGTACAGACTTTTCACCAGTATTCTTTAAGTATTACTCTTCTGATATGCATGAGAGGGAGATGGTACATTTCCAAGAGATTTGCATTGGTGCTGGATGTGCATATTGCATTGTCATTGGAAGGCCTTGGGAATCTTGTAGTTAGCCACCATGTGTGAAACATAAAATACTTAACAAGTGTTGGAAGTGGAAGTGCTATAGTGCAACAGTATTTAGTTTAGTTTGAGTATCAGAATTGCATATGGTTTTTTTGTGTTATTACCTATTGGTTGAGATGGTGCATATTCAAAGGGGAAGCACAACTGTGTTTTGTCTAGAATGGCAGAAAGGTGTGCAAGCCCTTGGTATGATACATTTAAAATTAATTGTTATACATTATTAATAATGTAGTATTATTATATGTTTATTGATTATTCAACAGTTTAACGTTTCAAGTATAAAGTAAAATATTAACTGATAAATAACTTAAATGAGAGTATGCATTTTGTCTAGATACAAACCTGGAATGCTACCCAGGTTATCCATCTGAGAGACATGGAGGCAATGAGGCCCTTAAGATTCACCCTGCAGCTCCAGATCTTTAGTCCTAGCACCTGGTGTTGAGACTTTAACAGGTTTAGTTTCACTGTTGCAGGCCTCACAGACCTAAATTTAACACCCCTAGCTATGCTTAACCCTAATGAAACCATTATCTTGACACCCACCAACAACTGAACCTTTGAGACCAGAAAAAAGTAAGACCACATTGATATTAAAAGAATTTCTTATTTATCAAACACAAAGATAAAAGGTAAAGATAAAAGATCAAATGCAAAATATAAGTAAAAAAGAAAATAATATATCTACAACAAAAAAGACACAGATTCAGACCTTCTTCTCTATCGACAAATAAACTCTCTTTTCAAATCTCATTGAGTTTTTATCCAGAATTCAGAACCTTCTACGACTTACTTAACTTTTGACTCACCCGGGACAATACCCTGCTGAGATGGTGTAAATACTACTTTAGACTTCAACAGTTTTATTTTATGTCCAATAATCCTTAACACATGATTAAAATTATAATTTCTTTGCATAAGATACATTTCCTTATTTCTAGTTATATTTTCATTTCCATTTATCATTAACATATTACTTTATATTATTGAAACACATTATTATGATTAAATACTCAGTTAATTATTTTAAAGCGTAACAGTTCAAAAGTTTACTTGACAGAGGAACTGATTTTTGTGGTTTTAACTAACATTCAAATCTTCATGCTCAGCTCACTGCTTAGTTTTTAAAATTTCCTACATAACTGCCATATTGTAACCTGCCAGTTTCAACGTTTTTATTATACAAGCCTCTCTAGTCCATTTCTGGCCTGATTCAGTTCTTAGGCTGAGCTTTCATTGTTGATACAGTGTGGAGTGTTTTCTAGACAGCATTGGCAACTGACTTTCGCAAAAAATAATCACACAAGTTAGGTGGATTCAGAAAGTATTCAGACCTCTTCACGTAAATTATTTTTTAATATTTTTATTTTATTAATTTTCATTGTAATCATTCCATACAAACAGATCAATTTATAACCTAACAAATTTGAAGACTAATCAAACCCCAACCCTGAGAAGGAGAGCTTAGCTAAAGGAAAATTGCTTTAGGCTTTTTAATAAGGCAACATTAAACAAAAGAAAGGGAGAAGTAAATATCTATGTAAATAACAGATGGAGAAGGGAGTTAAATGCAATAATAGTTATTTCTCTTATTCTAAAATAATATTGATTAAATCCTGCCATGTTTTGAAAAAATGTTGTACAGATACTCTAACTGAAAATTTGATTTTCCCAATTTCAAATAATATAAAACATCGGTTTCCCACTGACTTATAAGAGGAGAATTAGGATTCTTCCAATTTAACAAAATAAGACTGCGTGCCAAAAGTGTAGTGAATGCAATCACAGTTTGCTTGTCCTTCTCCAATTCAAGTCCATCTGGAAGAACACCGAACACAGCTGTTAATGGGTTAGGAGGGATTGTGATACCAAGGCTGTCTGAGAGGCACTTAAAAATTTTTGTCCAAAATGATGTTAGTTTAGTGCAGGCCCAAAACATGTGACCCAGTGAGGCAGGAGCTTGGTTGCAGCGCTCACAGGTTGGATCCTGCCCTGGAAACATTTTGGACAGTTTTAAGCGAGACAGATGAGCTCGATATATAATTTTTTAGTTGAATAATTCTATGCTTTGCGCATATAGAACTCGAGTGAATTCTCTGCTTTGCTACCTTCCACTCCTTTTCTGATATATTGATTAAGAGATCTTCTTCCCAATGTCCTCTTGGATCTTTGAAAGGTAGGGACTCTAATAAGATTTTATATATTGCGGAAATAGTGTTTGTTTCCTCGAAATTGAGCAGTATTTTTTCCCAGCATTGTGGAGGGTGCAAGGTGGGGAAATCGGGCAATTTCTGTTTAAACAAAATTTCTAATTTGAAGATAGTAAAAGAAATGTGTAGCTGGGAGGTTGAATTTTGAATGTAATTGTTCAAAAGATGTAAATATGTTGTCTATATAAAGATCTCTGAGCATTTTAATCCCAAAACCTTTTCCAGGTATTAAAAACTGGAAATACTTGCGAAGGTTGAAAGAGGTGGTTCTCTTGCAGAGGTGCCACTGATAAAAGATTTTCCATCTTAAAATCGCTTCCTAATTTGGTTCCATATTCTGAGTGAGTAAAGCACAATTGGGTTATTAGTATATTTGCGAATAACTTTCATTTATTGGAGAGCAGAGCAGGGAATATAAAGAAGTACTACAGGATTTTACTTCTATTGCGGACCAAGCCTGTGTATGTTCATTTATTTGTGTCCAGGTTTTATGGCTTGTATGTTTGCTGCCCAGTAATAAAACTGAAAATTAGGTAAAGCCATGCCACCTTCTGCCTGAGGTCTTTGTAGGGTCGCTCTCCGGATACGTGGGTGTTTTGAGTTCCAAATGAATGAGGTTATTATTGAATCTAACTGTTTAAAAAATGATTTATTGATATATTGAAATGTTTTGAAATAAAAAGAAAAGTTTAGGAAGGATATTCATCTTAACTATGTTAATTCTTCCGGCTAGAGTGAGATGAAGGGTTGACCATCTATGCAAGTCTTGCTTATTTTTTCCATACAGACGCCAAAATTTTGTTGATAAAGAGCTTTATGTTTACTTGTGATATTTACCCCTAGGTATTAAACTGATCTGCTATGGTAAAAGGTAGGGTGTCTAATCTAATATTATATGCTTGTGAATTCACTGGAAAGAGTATACTTTTATTCAGATTAATTCTAAGACCAGATATCTTTTGAAATTCTGTTAGTGCTGTTAAATCAGCGGGGACAGTGTTTTCTGGGTCTGATATATATAACGCCATATCATCTGCATATAGAAAAATTTTCTGTTCCAGTCCTTCTCTGACAATCCCCTTTATCTGATAAGAATTTCGGCAGTGAACCGCCAGTGGTTCAATAGCGATTGCAAACAACAGTGGCAACAAGGGACATCCTTGTCTGGTACCACGTTCTAGTTTAAAGTAGTCTGAGCAAATTTATTAATACAAACTGAAGCTTCTGGATTGGTATACAGTAGTTTGATCCAAGCACAAATATTCGGGCCAAACCCAAATTTCTCCAATGCAGTGAAAAGGTAATTCCATTCGATCATGTCAAATGCCTTTTCTGCATCTAATGATAGTAATATCTCTGGGGTGTTTGATTTTGCTGGTGAGTATATAACATTAAACAAGCGTCGGAGATTTGAAGATAGGTGTCGGCCTTTAATAAATCCAGTTTGATCTTGTGATATTACCGAGGGCAGCACTTTCTCCATCCTTCTAGCTAGGATTTTTGAGAGTATCTTAACATCATTATTCAGGAGTGAAATTGGTCTATATGATGCACATTGTAACAAGTCCTTATTTTGTTTAGGAAAGATGGTGATTAATGCTTGTCGAAATGTTTGAGGTAGTATTTGGTTGTCTCTAGCTTCTGTAAATGTTGCCAATAAGAGTGGAGCTAGCTGAGTGGAGAATTTCTTATAAAACTCTACGGGGTAACCATCAGGGCCTGATGATTTCCCGCTTTGTAGTGACTTTATAGCGTCTAGTAATTCTGTTAGCGTTAGAGGTTTATCCAGTTCCTCAGCACTTAAAGCATCTATTTGTGGTATTTGTGAATTATCCAGAAATGCATTAGATTGTGTGTTGTCTTCTTTGGGCTCAGTGGAATATAAAGACTTATAGTAATCTCTAAATGTGTGCATTATTTTATTATGGTCGATGATTTCTTCTCCATTCTTGTTGGTGATTACTGGTATTGCATTGTGAACTTCTTGTTTATGAATTTGTTGAGCTAAAAGCTTATTAGCTTTTTCTCCATGTTCATAGTAATGCTGTCTAGACTTATAAATAAGTTGTTCAGTTTCTTTAGTTGTTAAGATGTTAAGTTCTGTATGTAGGGCCTGCCTTTTCCTGTGGAGAACTTCATTTGGACGCCTGGCTTGTTCTTCATCTATTCTAGTAATTTCATTTCTTAGCTCTGACACTTTCTTGGTTTGTAATTTATTTCTGTGGGAAAGATATGAAATAATCTGTCCTCTTAAGAAGGCCTTTAGAGTTTCCCAGAGTGTTCCTGCAGAAACCTCTGTGGACGTGTTTGTCTCTAGGAAGAAGCTGATTTGTTTGGATATAAATTCTGTGCAGTTCTCGTCTGCCAATAAAAGAGGGTTAAGACGCCATCTGCGAGGCGAGTATGAGGGGCTTATTGATTTTAGCTCCAAGACTAGAGGGGCATGGTCAGAGATAACAATTGTGTCATATTTGCATGATTTAATTGTAGGCAGGAAATTATTATCTATAAAAAAATAATCAATTCTTGAGTAGCTATAATGCACTGATGAGTAGAACGAATATGTTCTTGAGTTTGGGTTAAGAAACCTCCAGGGGTCTGATAAGTTGTGATCATTCAAAAACTGTGTAATTATCTTTGCAGTATTAGATGTCGTCCCCCCTGTCACAGGAGTCCTATCTAAGAGTGGATTTAAAACACAATTAAAGTCCCCAGCCATTATAATTTTATGAGTGTTCACATTGGGAATGGATGCAAATAGATTTTGCATGAAATCCTTATCATCAACGTTGGGTGCATAAACATTTATTAAAATCATTTTACTGTTATATAAGTTGCCCATGACCATCACATATCTCCCTTCAGGGTCCGATACTACATCTGATGCTACAAATGGAACTGTTCTGTGTATGAGAATTCCCACCCCTCTAGTTTTCTTTATAAAGCTAGAATGGAACATTTGGCCAGTCCAGTCTTTTTGTATCTGAACTGATCCTTGGTTAGTAAGTGGGTCTCCTGTAAAAAATACTATTTTAGCGTTTAAGCCTGTTAGGTGAGAGCATACTTTCTCTTTAATTCGTGATTCAGGCCTTTAACAGTCCAGCTCACAAAGTTAACTGTCCCATCATGGAGACATTGATTCTGAGTTTTTAATGTCATTATATAGTTTTAATTGGTAATATGGCAGTTTTAATCTTAGTTTCAAGATTCCCCATGAGTTATTGCATTTTAGCCTATTGTTGCATTGATATTTATAATTATAAGAATTACAAGAATAGATGAGATATAACCTGCTCTCCTTCTCTCCCCCCTTTATCCCCCCACCCCCCCATTTTGCCTCCCCACATGAGGCTAGATCCCACTTCACGATGTTCCAGTCCTCTGACATACGAAGAGACAGAGCACGTCCAAAACAAAACAAACCCCACCCTGCAGTGGTGTTACAGAATTAATACAGAGATATCTTTTGCAGTTAAATTCTTAATACTATCTGCCGAAAATGTTTCTCATTAACAATATTTAAGCTTGAAATAATCTTCAGCGCTTTTAAGTTAAGATATTAAGATAAAAAAAAAAAAAAAAAAAGAAGAATCAACCCTGGGAATGATTTTAAAAAACTAGTCTAGGATAAACCTGGTAATTCCTACTGTAATAGTATAATGGTCAATAGTATAAATAGTAGAAAAAGCAATAAACCAAGGGTATGAAGTTAAACAGTCTACTTTAAGGTATAGTAAAATAATAAAAAAAAAAAAAAAAGAAGAAGAAAAAAAAAGAATCCTACTTTAATTACTTCCACATTTTCACACTCACGTCTATAACTCTATAACTCTGATTAAAACATAAACATATAAAGTCCAGATAAAGAAAAAAAAAAAAAAAAAAAAAAAAAGGATGTATAATTATAATACCAGTCTCTTTAAACATGGATCCAGAGAGCAGATCATAGGGTCTTCCCGGTGCCTTGATAGAATATGGCTCCTTATTAACTTTCAAAAAGTGTCGGAAACAGCTTCTTTAGTTCTTTTTCAGCTTCTTCTTTGCTTAAGAAAATATGGATGTTGATCTTGAAACTTCCACTTTCAGTTTGGCGGGATACAAGAGGCTCTATTGATATCGGCTTTCCGTAGCAACTTTTTAATGTCAATGTAGGATCTGCGTTTTGCAGCTGTTGATGGTGAGAAGTCGGGAAAAAATACAAATAAGATTATTTTCGAATATAATCTCTTGCTTGCGTCTGAGAGTGCCATCACATCAAGCTTACATCGTAGTCGCTCGAAGCGGACAATAAAAGACCTAGGTTTAAAGGGCGCTTGGTATCTTTGTGCGATAAGCCGTGGCTATCTCAATGTAGAGTTTAAAGTCATCTCCAATTATTTTAGACAGTAATTCTACTGCAAATTTCACTGGGCTTGAGCTTTCTCGTTTCTCAGGTATACCCTCAATTCTTATATTATTTCTTCTGCACCCATCCTCCAGGGCTGCAAGTCTGTCTCCAAGTTTTTTGCATTCGGAGTTCGGAGCTGTGGCTTTTTCATCGGCGTTAGACGCCAGTTGTTCCGCTGTTTCCACTCGAGCCGTGAGCCCCTGCTTAACGTCTTCCAGCTGATCTGAAATGTCATTAATATGGTCATCAAGCATTTTCAGTTTGGAATTAGTTTCTTCAATGTGTTCCACTAATTTCTCCAACATGCCTTTAAAGTTCACATCAAAATGTTTAAATAGACGCGTTTCCTTATCTTTGTTATCCTTCTTGAGCTCAATAGTCACCTTCTTAAGATCATTCGTGTTATCTTTCTTAAGCTCATTCTTAAGCTCATTCATGGCCGTAACCATGGCAGTGGCCAGTGTAGTGATCATCTCTTTCAGTTCGGACAGTTCGCTTCGGCTTTCGTGCTCCGCGAGTGGAAATGCAGCTCCTGTTACAGCAGGCCCTGCCGGCTCGCGATGAGTAGATGAGAGCACATCCTGCAGGGCCCTTTCAAGTCTCAAATGATCCTCAGAAATCGGCAATCCATCGCGATCTGTATCACTCGCACCTTCGCTCCCATTTTCACTCTCGACTGGAGACAATACAATGGAGCGGGGTCCCAGGAATTCTGCGCATTCGTCTGCCTGTTCCAGGTCAGTCTCCGTGAGGCCATACCTTGCACTTGCACTCGGGCCGGAGGTCTGTCCAGACTTTGATACAGCTTTAAGTTTCTTTTCCGGTTCTTTCTGACTTTTCTTCTTGTTACTCATGCTTGTATATTGTAGTGGAAGTTCCTTGGTCGGGTTAAATACAGGATACCTCTAAATAATATGAAATACGTGGGAAAAATAAAGCCGCTGCTAGCGGAGCTCTGCTTCAGACGTACATCTCCTATAAACGGACGAAACCAACTCCTCCTCTTCACGTAAATTAAATTAATTAAATTCACTTGTGTTAAATTGACTGGACATGATTAGGAAAGGCACACTCTTGTTTAAATGAGATCCCACAGTTGACAACATGTGTTAGAGCAGGGGTGTCAAACTCCGATCCTGGAGGGCCACAATGGTTGCAGGTTTTCATTCTAACCACCTTCTTAATTAGTGACCTGTTTTTGTTGCTAATTAACTTTTGCCTTAGTTTTAATTAACTCCGCTCAGACCCCTTAGTTCTTTCTTTTTCCTTAATTAGCAGCCAAACAATAATGTGACACAAAACAAACAAACAGGTGACCAGCTAACCACATTATCTGAACATAAAGAAAGGTGATGGTCTTGGTAAGGTTGATCTCTCAGGTCAATAATAAGAAACAGAAAATCAACAGTTTGGGAAATGTCTGCTGTGGCAGAATGAAAGCAGCATCAAGCCGTGGAATTAAACAACAGGTTTAATTAACAGCCAGAATTGGCTTCTCATTAAGGAACTGGTTGGAGTGAAATTGTTTGGAGTTTGAAGCCCCAATTTAGCTGGTCATCTGTTGGCTCGTTTCACATCTCATTTCTGTTTGCTTGCCATTTAATGAAGAAAAGAACCAATTGAGAGGACTGAATCCTTAAAAACCAGGTTATTAAAATGAAGGGAACATGAGTTAATTAGCAGTGAAAACTGGTGAACTGTTAGAATGAAAACCTGCAGCCACTGCGGCTCTCCAGGCCTGGGGCCTCATGTATAAATGGTGCGTACGTACAGAAATGTTGCGTACGAACCTTTCCACGCTCAAATCGCGATGTATAAAACCTAAACTTGGCGTAAAGCCACGCACATTTCCACGGTAACTCATTCCTTGGCGTACGCAATTTATCCGCCCGGTTTTGCAGACTGGCGGCACCCAGTGTCAAAGCAGTGCTACTGTTCCTGTGTGATCACCCTTTCTTTCTTAAATCCACATTCCTGGCGCGGCTTTATAAATACACTGAAATTAACTGCATATTGTTTATTAGTGTAATGCATCTGATTGTAATTAACCTGTAGCAATATAATGGTCCAGGGAATAGCCATAGTATTCCAAATACTATAACTGCTTTAGCGTTGTAACTCTCACTGCATCTTCTTTCAGCTGATCCCGTTAAGGGTTGCCACAGCAGATCATCTTTTTCCACATTACTCTCACTGCACCACTCGGAGTATTTATATCACTGTATCTGAGTGGGAAATCACAGCAGCAGCTGATTGGAAAGAGAATTATCGGTACACAGCATGAAGCAGATGCTGCCTGAGCCACAGCAAACGCTTTAGTCCCTGTACGGACTTCGCGGTTTAGAAACAGTTTCATCCCAAGAACTCTAAACGCACTAAATCAGTCCATCAAGTGCTCCTTGTAGAAATGTTTGGACTTATAAGTACAATTACCCCACTGTAAACTTGCACTACAGTTATAATATTGCACAACAAGTGCCACTTTATAAAGCGCGTATTTACATGTGATGACGGTATTCATTTCGAAGACGAAATGCAGCAAAACATGTTGATTATATTATACAGATAAAACTTTAACTTCATTTAAATAATCTGTATTGTTAATAATTAAACATGTGAGGACACGGTGCCGCAGCGCTAGCTAGTTCAGTAATTGTTCCTGCCTTGCGCTGTATTATTGCTGGTGCTGACGCGACACTGGAAAGATAGACGGATATAATAATTAAACACGTACTACTAAGATATTTCAGTGTTCCTTAAAAGTTTTGAAGAATCGAAGTTCTAAGATTACAGATGGCTTCACGTCTATTACATAGCTTATTCTGTGGCGATTGAGTTTTTGGAGAAAGAAAAGTAAGGACAGGAATTGGAGGTTAGTACATTTGAAAGAGACAGTACTGCTGTGATAAATTATTTCATTGAAGGTTGCGCATGGCGCAGCAAGCCTCTTGCGTGAGACATGAACAAGCACTGCGCCACCGTGTTCCCATGTTTAATAACATGCTTTCATTCCTATCATCATGAAAAAGATATCACGTATACATCTCAGTATTTTAATTATTCAGAGAGCTATAATATCAAGAATGTAATGGATTATGTGTCCTGTCGGAGAAAGAGAAAGCCCGTTTAAGAAGCAGGTAGTGATTCATACACATAGAGCACATAGAAGATCAAATACAGAACAAAGCATTTAACATGCCACTTTAGTTACAATGGGATTTGAGAAACTAGTAAATTAAACGATTTTAAGATGAAGTTTGTCTGTACCCTAATAAGCTTTCATATGACACTCAGACGGTGGGCTACGACTCGCTTTTTCACGGCGACTTTGATATGTGATTTCTTTTTTATTTCGGGCACTGTGCGACTTTGTGAAGTTGAGCCTTCGAGTTTCTCCGACACTCTGTCACTCGATCAGCTTCCTTTTGTGGATTATACCACTGTTTAAACCAACAAATATTACGTTTTTCCTTTGCCTCCACTTGGTATTCGCTGAAATTCTTATATTTTCTCCCGTGCTTTTCCCATTGTCTTTTCACAGAAGGCTATTTATATTGATTTGCATATTCAAAGAGGCGTAATTCTGGGAGGAGTTGGGGCGGGACAGAAGGCGCGTGCACGTGCGTTACTTTTCATGCAAATCGGGATTTATGTAGTAGAAGAACGTGAAAGTATCTGGATTTTTCTGTGCGTACGCACAATCCCGCTTTTGTGCTTACGCCATGTTATAGTGTGAGTTCTACGCACGGCGTTATACATGAGGCCCCTGGAGTTCAACACCCACGTATTAGAGCAAAGACCACACCATGAGGTCGAAAGAAGTGTCTGCTGAGCTTTGACACAAGATTGTGATGATGCATAGATCTGGGGAAGGCTACAAAAGATTCTTGCAACAATGAAGGTTCCCAAGAGCACAGTTGCCTTTATAATTCATCCACGGAAGAAGTTTGGAACAACCACAAATCTTTCAAGAAACTCTCTGGCCAAACAGAGCAATTGAGTGAGTAGGGCCATAGCAAGAAAACAATGGCCACTCTAGCTGAACTCCAGAAAACCTTTCCAGTGATGGGAGAAACTTCCAAAAGGACAACATTAATTTTTAATAAATATGCAAAAATTCCTAAAATTGTATTTTTGCTCTGACATTCCTTATATCGATTATTGCTTGATGAGGGGAAAATGAATATAAATGATTTTAGCACAAGGATGCAGAATAGCAAATTGTGAAAAAAAATTAAGTTGCTCTGAATACACTATTAGAATTTTGATCAAAATGGAGGCATCTGAGTTAGTTCTGTTCACAGTGGTCAAATATATACTTGCACTTTAAGGGATGTTAATTGATGCATGAAATATCATTAATATAACCAATTTAAAACATAGAAAAACTAACAGTTTTCACATACATTTTTAAAAAAAATATACATATCCTGTACATATATATATTTATAAGTATTGTGATCGGCGGACAGGTCCCATGCCCGGCCGGAACTCCCCTGCTACAGATGTTCCGGGGGAGCAACCATAGGTAACTCAGTACCTTCCCCCGGATGCTTGGTGGCAGCCTTCCTGGCCGACGGTGATGCCTCAATCTCCCGCAGGACTCCATGGGAGATGGAGTCCTCCACAGCCCGGTTGGGAGCTGGGGTGGCTGCCAGGGGGTGCTGCATGGATTCCACAGCCCAGCTGGACAAATCTTCAGCCCCACCTGGAAGTGCAATTGGAACCAGGTGGTCAAGCACCTGGAACACTTCCGGGTGGGCTATGAAAGGGGCCCAGTGGCCAGAGTCGGGAGGAGAGGACGAAGCTTCAAGGGAGGAGTGGGGGTGCCAGAAGGACATGTGTTGGTTTGATTAATCTGTGCTTACTTGGACTGTGTTGTGGCTGGGGGGTTAACGGGGAAGACGTGCCCTCCAGCTGGAGAAAATAAAGTCTTTTTGTGTTTTTTACATGTGCCTCAGTGTGAGTCTGTGTCGAGTCGGGCGCTATACAGCATCCTTATCACAGTATACTCTATACACATTTCAAACATGGTGTGGCAAGCGGGTGGGGGTGGTACCTAGCCGGAATGCCAGGAAGGACCGGAGGAGGGCTTACGCCTCCTCCACACCATAAGGGAGCGACTGCCCTGGTAGCTTTGGGGACCACGGGAACAGAGCTTAGAAGCTCAACCCTATAGGGGCCTGTGGTCACCGCCAGGGGGCGCCCCGATTCCTGGAGAGCCCTGGTCCTCAGCACTTCTGCCACACCCGGAAGTGCTGGGGGGAAGACGACCAGGGACACCCAGAGTACTTCCGGGTGCACAGCCGGCACTTCCGCCACACCAGGGAGTGGAAGAAGTTACTCATTGGGAGGCACCTGGAGCACATCCGGGTGGATATAAAAGGGGCCGCCTCCATCCATATCATGGCTGGAGTCGGGAGTGTAGAAGATGAAGTCTTGGTTGGAGAGAAGTGGAGGTGGACCTGAAGAGGCAATGGCATTGTCAGGCCTGGACTTTGGGGGAGTTTGGGGTTGTGTGTTCACTGTAAATATGTACAGTGGAACCTCGGGTCACAAACGTCTCGGACCATGTACAAATCGGGTTACGACCAAAAAGTTTGCCAAACTTTTGCATCCATTCAAGACCACTCACTCGGGTGACGAACAAGCCAGTTTCCCTTCTGGTTCGTATGCGCAGATGATTTCCGCACATGTTCAGTCTGTCCCTGTGCATTCCCCGTGCAGCGAGCGAGCGAGAGAGAGAGAGAGAGAGAGAGCCTGAGCGAGGAAGTAAACATTACAGAAGAAGTAAGGAAACATTTAGTTTACTATTACACTGTGCATTCTATGGTATAATAAACTATGTTTGTACTTAAAAGTCTTTAAAAAAATATATATTTACATACAGCTCGTATGGTCCGGAACGGATTAATTGTATTTACATACAATCCTATGGGGGAAATTACTTCAGGTCACGACCAAATCGAGTTGCGCCCAGAGTTTTGGAATGAATTACGGTCGTGACCCGAGGTTCCACTGTATAATAAATATGTGTTGGGTGAACCATCGGTGTCCACCTGTCTGTGTCCGGGCCAGTTACCACAATGGATAAGATCATGTCTTGGTTTTGGTTTCTCAACAAAATTGTAATGTTTAATTATATATAAAACTAGCTGAAATACCCAGTGTTGCCCGGGAGGAAAATAAAGTGTTTTTTTTTATTGTTTTAGAAAAATATTATTAAAAAAAAACACAACTATAAAAATAAATTAACAAACAATGAAGACTCACTAATGTGTTTGTCTTACAGTCTTGTATGTATGTTATCATCCAGTTGATGCTTGGAACCGGCCAACTCTAGTTAATTTCAAAAGCAACAGGCGCACAGTGGTGCTCAAACATAAAGAATGCTGGCAGTCACCTCCAGTTCGCCCTCTGGTGGTCGTTCCGAGTGTCAACTGGATGATAACATGCATACAAGACCACAACATCACCCCCCACCCTACCCAGTAGAGGGAGGGTGGTTAGGGTTGATTTCACTCTACAGTATTTTAGTCGACCAATGAGAAACATGTACCAAGTTTCATGAAAATCGCTCCAGCTGTTCGGAAGTGATACTAGAACATACACACATACATTGACTTTTATATACTGTATATAGATTATATCCTCACCTTCTAAAATAGTTTCTAAAATAAGTATTTGAAAGTACAACCCCAACTTAGAAAAAGTTGGGATGGTATGCAAAATACAATTAAAAATAAAACAGGTATAAAAACTGTAGCCAGGAAAGGCCTGGTTATTTATTTATTTATTTTTTGTTCTTTATTTCACCTTATACAATTTCTTGTATTAGGAATTTGTTAGTTTTCACATACCCCTTGGGGTTAGAGCACAGGGTCAGCCATTGTACAGCACCCCTGGAGCAATTACAGGTTAAGGGTCTTGCTCAAGGGCCCAGCAGAGTAGGATCTCTTTTGGCAGTGACGGGGATTTGAACCAGCAACCTTCGGGATACCAGCACAGATCCTTACCTCAGAGCCACCACTCCGCCCTATTTTGGAGCAGAGAAGGGTCAAGAAGGTTCAATTTTCCTACAAATGCATAAGGAAATTATTCAAACTTTTAAAGCAATGTTTCTCAAAGCCAAATCAGAAGGGATTTGGGTATTTAACCCTCAACTATGTAAAAAATGATTAAAAGATTCAAGGAATCTGGAGAACTTTTGGTGCGTAAAGAGTAAGTGTGCTCTGATCCCTCAGATGGTGCTGCACCAAGGACCATCATTCATCAATGACATGTGTGTGTTAATTAGTGATTCCAGATTGGTCCAGCATGTGTATCTGTGTGTGTGTGAGAGACAGAGAGACCTTTGATGCACTTCCTTCCCATTAGGCAAGATCACAACTTGCACCCAGTGCTTGCAGGATAGGCACCTGTGTCCTCATATTGAACATTTCAACTTTGAAAAATTTGCTATGTAAATTGCCCTGAGGTGCAAAATTGGGTTTTAACATTCATATCATGAGATATAGAACTCGACTTCAGCAAAAGATTGGCACAGTATGGAAAATGCAAATAAAAACAGAAATGGGAGATTTTTAAAATTCACTTTGACCCATAACCCATCAAAGATAGTATAAAGACAAGATATTTAATATTTAGTCTGATCAACTGCATTTTTTTGGTAAATATAAATCCTTTCCTGCCATTGAGGTCATACTACAATTTCCAAAAATTTTGGAGTAACATATACTACCTTGAAGATGACACCTCTTCTTCTTCATGGACACCTGTGCATATTTCAGCAAGATGATGCAGAACCAATACAAAGGCATGGCTGCATAGGAAGAGGGTGCAGTTGCTAGGTTGGGCTGCCTGCAGTGCTGACCCGTCCCAAATTGAGAATGTGTGGCGCATTTTGAAAAAAAAAAAAATCAATGAAAACCCCATACTGTCACACACCTTAAGATTTGTTTAAAAACAGAATGGGACAAAATTACACCTGGACCACTCAATTGGTTGGTGTCCTCAGTACCTACATGTTTATTAAGTGTTGTGAAAAGAAAATGCAATCTTACAAAGTGGTGAATTCTTTACTATCCATCCATCCATCCATTGTCCAACCCGCTATATCCTAACACAGGGTCATGGGGGTCTGCTGCAGTCAATCTGAATTCTTTACTATCCAGACATTTTTGTAAGATATGTAAAATAAGTATTTTTGAAAAAAACAATAAAATATATTAGTACCATCAATTAATGAGCTGTTAATATTGTTTTCAAGTCAAAGATCATTTACTCATCACTTTCCATACCATCCCAACATTTTCCAAGTTGGGGTTTCATTATTCTTGAAAATAATATATGAATTGGCTCAAATCGCAGCAATATACAATAGATTCTAACTCGCTCTCATGCCAGCGTGGTGAATATTGCTGTCATGAATGCAACATAAAATTTCCAAACCTGCTAAATCTAATTTTAGGTTTATGGCGACACTGAGTGCAAGGCAGGGAACAGCCTTGGACAGAACACCAGTCCATCACGGAGACCAGCTGCTAATACCCACAGAATGGCAGAACCCAGAATGCTTGGATTGTGACATGGCAGTGCTAACTACTGTGCTGCTCTGCCACTCTATCAGGAACTTATCAAAATGTGTTTATATCACGTGAAAAACTATTTATTTGTATGTTTGCTCTTAATGTATTGAAAAGACAAAGTGATTAAGGATGTTCCTATAAATCTGAGCTTAAGACAAGGTATATGTAAATTAAATGTATAACCTACCAGACGAGCATAAGGCACTGATCTGACTCTAGCCTAAGATAATAAACACCGTAAATCTTAATGTGTACGTTTACATTTTTGTAACAAATGAAGAAAAAGAAGAATCCCTAGCATGCACCTGAGGAGAAATACATTTCTTTGAAAATGAAAGTTCCATTTTGAATATCTGATCACAAATAGGAATTGAGCATAAAGGGATAAAACATCTGAGACTGAAATTTTCTTTTGTAAGATGTTTAGAAAAAGCATTTCTTCTGTGAGTATTAGCGCACTACATCAAGATACATTAAAACAGCAACTTGACAACAAAACACTGCTTCTATTCATCATTAAATCGTAACTAAACTACATTTGAATAGAACTTAGTGTTACAATGCAGTAGAGCAATTGCTAAAAAAAAATGAATAACTCCAGAATATTAATTAATTGATATTTACTGTATTTTGTACAGCTACTTTCATAACAAGCAGTATCACTATTTCTTTTGTAACTTCTTTTGTGTCTCCTTATTTTACATTATAGAACTGTATGCTAAATCTGTTTCAGATTTATAACCCAAGCATATTGCTGCAAATTACTATATGTCTGTCCATGGTTTGAATAAAGACTCGATGCCTGCTGGAAATATTGTTATTAGATACCAGGAGTATGGGAGCACTAATGAGGGGGTGTTTTAAGGATTTTTTTTTAATTTCCACACATCATGTCCATTATAAAACATCAGTAATTACATCCAAACTGAAATGTGTCCAACAGTGATTTATAACCTACCGTACAGAGGAAACACATGCCTGACTGTTTTTTTATGTTTATTGAAAAGGAAACGCTAAGCCACTGTTGACTGCATCACGATGAAAAGTATTGCTATTTTAACATGTATCATGTGGTTCATGAGTGAATATGCACAAGCCTGTAGGTATAAATATCCTTGAACAAAACATGGAAGTGTATACTTGATACATCACAATATATATCAGAACACCAACGAAAAAAAAACACTTTAAAAATCATCACAGCAGTCAATTTTTTTTGTTGGAAATAGAACACTAAATAAAGGCAACCACATAAAAAGCTGCACTGTGAAACCATACAGACATCTGAATTAGGCAAAGATGAGGGAATATGTCTTGGACTAGACTGTAACATCTCTGGTAATGGAGGAGACAGAACTCATGCAGGTGGTTGAAAAATACTGGTGATAGTCTGACTCGCCTCTAACCACAGTATTAGCTCAGTATTCTGATTTATCAGTCGGGAGTATTCAGTCTCCTGCACTGGGGTTGCCTCCCTGGAGATGTAGTTAACAAATGTGGGGAAACTCACAAGTCTCTTTATCAATGACACATTATTTGGTCCAGTGGATGACAGAATTGCTTAAATGAAACTTCAGGTTACAGAGGAAAAAACTTTGCTATGAATCCTTAAAAGAGTACTTGATTTTGACTCTGTAGTCCTTCAGGAAAACTTCAATGCTCGCATAGGAATGATGTTTGAACTATTGCCTGTTTTCTGTGCAAGTCATCACTTGTCCAAAAGAAGTGCAAAAACAAGATTGCTGCTAAGTAGAGATGTAAAGTAGCAAAGTACAACCACTTCATTATTTTACATAAGTACATTTTTCAGCTATTTGTACTTCACTTGAGTAAATTTCATTTAGGACTCTTTTATTTTTACCCCACTATATTTTTAGGTCAAATAGCAGAAACAAATTGCTTTTGTTTTTTAATTTTCCAGCATGTCTTTGCTACTTGTTGCACAGACTAAACTATTATAAATCTATAAAAAAAATCAGGAGTGTTCTTAACTTTGGTTAAACTTCATCATTGCTCAGCTTCAGCCAATAGAATGCCATATGTCATTCAAAAATAACAGCACCGTACTGAGCCTTCCACTGCTCATTTGGTAAGTCATTCCCATGCACTTCTGAAGCATGGAAACTGAATGCAATTTTTTTCTAAGGTCATATTTACACACTGGGTTCAAATTTGTAAAATGCAACAGTGACTCATTATAATTCCGTGTCTGTTGTGTGTTGTAATGAAATCTGTACTTTCAAAAATTTGCCTTTATATTTCAAGAAACATATTTAGGAAGTGGACCACTTCCTTAGTAACCACTACCACAACACCACTGAAATGACCGCACAGAAAAGGGTATGTAAAAATAATAATACATTAAGAAAGATAAATGACCCATCCATCCATTATCCAACCCGCTGAATCCGAACACAGGGTCACGAGGGTCTGCTGGAGCCAATCCCAGCCAACACAGGGCACAAGGCAGGAACCAATGCTGGGCAGGGTGCCAACCCACCGCAGGACACACACAAACACACCCACAACACCAAGCACACACTAGGGCCAATTTAGAATCGCCAATCCACCTAACCTGCATGTCTTTGGACTGTGGGAGGAAACCGGAGCGCCCGGAGGAAACCCACGCAGACACGGGGAGAACATGCAAACTCCACACAGGGAGGACCCGGGAAGCGAACCCGGGTCCCCAGATCTCTCAACTGCGAGGCAGCAGCGCCACCCACTGAGCCACCGTGCCGCAGATAAATGACCCAAGAACAGTAATGTGTTAACAACAAAAATGTGTTTCCCCTATAGTTTGCAACAAATTATATGTGACACACATTCGTCTGGGAACAATGAATTGTTCTGAAAGGGATTTTGCTTTTGACCTCTGGGCAGAAAAACTGTTGAAAATTTAGTAGATGGATAACATGGTTGGACAAGGGAGCTCCTATGAAGTAGCTTGAAAAAAAAACAGTTTAGTCTACAAGCTGATGTCTTCATCCTTACCAGGACCAATATCAAATCTGTAAACAACACAGCCTTGGGTTCGATTAGTGGGGTATGTTGCAAAATTTAGTTGATAGTTCCTTGCTGACACACTGCTGACCTTCATTGAAAAAAAAGTAGTTAGATTGACATTAAAAAAATCTGTACATAAGCTCATCAGTTGTACATAAGAAAAATTTCTTTTAATCAAAAATTATGTGATTAAGTTTAATATACTTAATTAGTGCTGAAACACTGGGGCCAGAAAGCCCCAAACCACAAACTCGACACACAATGTGTGAATAAAATAGACTATTTATTCACATGAGCACCTTTAAACACAATACTCTCCAGATATAAGCCACCAAATCACAATAAATCAATACTATTACTTCCTCCTTCGCTCCTCTGCTGAGTGTCGATGATGGATATAAATGTTGTTGTTGCTGTTAAACGTGCATACACGACTGTGGCTGGCTGGCCTATATTAACAACTTTCTACAAATGCATTTCTGCTTTGTAATGAAGGTATTGCTCAGTGGCAGCCTTCACAATCAGGCTGAATCATGAAGTTGGACCCACTGCATATGTCTGGTCAGAGACAAAGAGACACATGAAGTCTTCCACGAGAATCAGTTTATTTGTTAACCACCTTGTCCACACTAATAAGAAACTGGCAAAGGAATCTCCTTCAGATTTACATGCATGTTACATTATGTATGTGTGTGGTTTTCTCCGAAAGATAGGAAATGAACCTTTATAAATTATCATGCACATACTGTAAATGAAATAGTACTAAACGATTGCCATTACATACTGTATAGTGTACATGGCAGCAAAAGATCAATAGTTTACTGTACTATTGTTACTTGAAAGAATTGGCACCTTTAAATATATAGGTACAATATTTAAAATATTAACATGTGGATTTGGAACTTAACAATTGACTCCACATTAATGCAGCTAAATGTAGTGAATTCATGTCCAAATAAAATAATATCATTAGCAGAGGTCACATATGGCACACATTAAAAGCATTAACCAGTTGCCTTTAAACAGTAACCAGCTTGTCACTGTCTTAGCATCAACGCACATGCAGCTGTCACATTTAATGGGTCTTTATGCAACAAAATTGACCTTAAATATACAATGCAACACCAATACCATCCCAAAACATGATATCCCCTGAGAAATTGAAGTGAAAAGAACACTTACTTTATAATTATGTACAATGCAAATGATATAAACCCTAAACACATTAGTGTCCAGCTCACTGTATTGTGAAACGGCATCCTGGCTTTTCACCTCATAAGTGGATTTTAAAAAACAACTTCCGGAAGAGGCAAGGTGATATTTTTAATGAATCAGGATGCCAGCCTTCCTAACATGCTTGGAACTAATTCTGATGTTGCTCTACTTCATACAGAACATGACAGACTAATTTCATGGCAGACTTATTCCATGGCTTTATTTTTGGGAACACCTCTGCAACCACAAAACCAGATCTCACCTGTTTGTTGTTTTGTCGTACAAACCTTCTCTCTTTACCTTCTGTTATTCTCAGATGTTTTTTGAATATAACATCTTCAGCAGACTATCTTTTCTTTAATTTTGTGTTTCTGGAAGTTAAGTGGATGTAGAGAGGCACAATCCCAAGCTGGTGTGCAGGTGCAGAGTTGAATGGATTCCTCCGAGGTACAAGATGGAGATAAATTCTGAAGAGGTTCAGCCTAAGTGGGGCTCTTGATAGAAGGATGCTTGGTGAACAGGAACCAGGTGAGAATGATAATGATACTGAAGAAGTGTATTCAGTGAATTATGAGATACATTGCTATGTAGAGTTGCATAGTAGTTACTTTTATAATCACATTACTATTACTATTACAAAGAGATTAGGTAGGTACATTACAGGTCAGCTTCCTACCTGGCTAAAATATAACTGCATACTTGCATACATCTTAGATTTTTAGTTCTGCTCCTGGAGGTCCTCAGTCAAACATTATTTCATGTCAACTTTGTGTTCCTCAACTGTTTCATCATCATATTAATTAAAAAAGACTTGAAATTAAATAATCTTAGCAAGAGTGAACTTGATTTACAGGATTAGATACACCACAATAGCTAAATATTTTAATTGGCTAAAAGGTAGCCAAAGTATGCTCATAAGCTGCTCCCCGGCATTTCAAGTATTCAAAAGAACGTTATAAAGAACTTAACCCTTTGCAGAAAATGGACTCCTTTTCTCTTTGTTTTATGAACTTCTTCAAAATTAAAGATATATTATTTTCTCCTCCTGAATCTCAACTTCCATATACAGTATGTTTTCTTTTAGGTTTGACAAATTCAGTGGTACTTCTTGATTTTGCTCTTCAGAGTACCGGGTGCTTTTCAATGAATACCAGCAGTGTATGCAGACAGTTGGAATTCACAATATGCATTACCAGTACTTCTCACTTCCTCCCGATACTGGAATGCCACACTCGTTTATTGGCTCATACCTCCTGAGAATTGTAAAACAACAAATAATCATGTATCCGTTCATCTCCAATTAACTAACAAAGCAGAAACATCAATACCGTCACTTCTTTTTTATCCACTTCAACCACTGAACAAATTTGTTTGCGAGTTTTCCTGTAAATTACTTTTTTGAAAGAACTTAGTGCCATTTGGTTGTTTCTGTGATCATTCACTAAAGTGTCATAGAGATGTCTATGGCTTTTGCTTCAGCAGCTAATCTCTCTCAAAGTCCTCCATTTTTCTCATTGTTAGCCATGTGAAACTTTTGGATATGCTATATTATACATTTGTGTATTCAAGCACTGCTGCCTAACGAGCCCCCATACACCCTAACTTAAGAGCTGAAAATGAAAAGGGTTGAAGGGAGAATATCCACAGCAAGGGTCAAAGTTACAAGCTCGTCTGGAGATGGAAGAGGCGAAGATCCTGAACAAGGATAAAATGGGAGAAAGGATTCAGACCTGGCCTGAATTCTGAATTTATATAATGAGAAATATGATATTGCTTTCATTTAAGTTGTTTGAACTGTTACATCCCATTGCAAGTTACAGCAAAGTTCAGGTACAGTAATATTTTTGGTACTGCAAAGAACCGGCTTACACCTCTTATTTCAGACGTTATTTTAATTCTGGACATGCTTCCTCAGACTGAATAGAAAAAAGCAGGAGGAGGACTGGAGATTTTTGTGAATGTGTAATGTTGAAAAAGAGAGCACAATACAATTAAAACAAAAATCTGTGTTTAAGACATTGAAAAGTGGAATGGATTTGTCCATGTCACTGCTCAGAAAAGTATGTTGCAACATCCGGGCTGACAGAAATGATTCATTCTGTACCAATATCCTAATGATGAATCATTCTGAATTCTGGTGGTTTAAACAAGATTTTAGATGTCTAATAGGCATGTTCCAGTCATGGACAATACAAGCTGCACCTGCTCTTTCCAAATATGAGTGACTTTAAGTATCAACCTGTGGTACAATCTGAGCAGATCTGACCTCAACTTACTGCTAACTACAGTACAAGGCTATTCTAGACAGCAGCAACTCTCTGTTATTCAAGCCAGAAATGTTATGCATGTTGACTTTTGGTTTGTTTCTTTTTATTATATTATGTGGGAGCTCTGAAAAAATGTTATTTCCCCTTGGGGACAAATAAAATATAATTTATTATAATCTAATCTAATCTAATCTAATCTAATCTAATCTAATCTAATCTAATCTAATGATGAGCAGGAACAACATTTATTACAGATTGGGACACCCTGATAAAAATTTTCTTGTTGCTCTGCTGATGGTTTTTGGAAGTTTTATCATGAAAAAATATTAATGCTTGTATATTAATGATTTAGTTATGAACCAACATAAACAAGTTTATCATTTAATTTCAAGTGAAACCCATTGCTGTTTTGTAGTCTCAGCATTTTATGGCTATGTTGCCCAGATACACTACTTTGTTGTTAGGGGCTGCCTCTCAGAAGGTGCTATGCACAATGTCACTGACGCTTCACTTTAAAACCCATCATGGCACTCAGTGCAATGCCAGAGATTCATGCCTCTAACAATTTCAATCATTGCACTCTTAGTATTTTGTGTCTTTTGCTTTGCAATTTATAGCAATCCAATTCTCGACTTTGTTTGCGATATTAGCACCTCGGTTTCAGTAGTAACACGTCTTCTCATTAAAGACTCCTGGTAATTCTTTTTTTTTTTTGACTTCACAAAAAATTTAGCTCTTCGATTTTTGCCAGCACCCTCTCTGAGTTTTAGACATTAACTCTCACGGCAGTTGCCTGAAATCATGTGCATCTACTGGTGCATTAACACCGTGCTCGCGGTTCCTCACATTCTGTTTTCACCAGAAGGCAATTTGTGGAGGTTGGCGAGAACTACAAAAACAGGTGGACTTTGTCTGTGCTGAGGTCCAGCAAATCCTCTTTGGAAAATCATAACTGACACAGTAATATTCAGTTCTCACGCAGGCTGTTATGTCTTCTCAATTTTGTTGCATAGTCCTCACAACCCTCACATCCATGTAGAACCTAAATAAGGAATTAGAACAGACACTCTGAGGAATTGCTGAGCCCAACAAGCACATCCACATTACTGAAGGGAGGGTGAACCTGAAGCTTCTCATATATGTGTCAAACATTATTGCGGAGCTTCAAAGCATTGATAACGCTGTGTGGGTAAATTACATTTATTTGGAAATGGAGAAGGTACTGGATAGTTTTGGCTTTTCTTGTTTGGCATACGAACCTGTTGAGTGGTAGTCTTGGATGGTAGTCCTTGTTTTCAGAAATGGATAGCACATGATGTTTTCCCATTATAGAGGGATCGCACTCTAAAGACCATCCTTAAAATCCTATATTACTATGCTGGAAAGGAGCATATGGACATTAGTTGAAACTCAGATGCCAGAGTACCAATAAATATATAAAAGATTTCAGGTGTCTGAATATGTTTCGTACTCCAAAGAAAGGCTTTATCACTCTCCTACCCTCTTAGTGTATCTTGCGAGGAGGAGCTACATAAGTACAGGATACTAGAACCTTTATTGTATTCCATTCTGTCCTTGTATTGAGGAACAACACTTACATATGCATTCCTGACATTTGAGTTATTAAAATGTAATGATTTTTGCTATTTGTAGATAGATAGATAGATAGATAGATAGATAGATAGATAGATAGATAGATAGATAGATAGATAGATAGATAGATAGATAGATAGATAGATAGATAGATAGATAGATAGATAGATAGATAGATAGATAGATAGATAGAAAGAAATAACATTTATTCAGAGGTCTTTCCATAATTACTGGCATACATTCTGTCATGTAGTTAGACTATAAAACAAGACCTCAAATTTGAGAATATGGCCTGTTTCCTGCATGCCAAGGTGGAGGGGACAGCTGTTCCTAGTGGATGAGTTTAAAGCCTTTAAGTTGGTGAATGAATTAGGATTTATGGGCTGTGAGATTGACCAATGGATTTTTGCAAATATCATAATACTTCAAAATTGCTTTTTATGTGAATTTATTCTTATAATATACTCTTGGAACATGCAGACCTATGGTCCTCAAATAAAAGTGACATGAAAATGTAGTCATACATGGGAAACTATAGCAGTGAACAAGTAAAGAAATTATTCATTTTAAAAAAGAAAAGCATACGAAAAATACAAACACAATGAGAAAAAAAGTTAAAGATTGATGAAAGTTTTACCATCTATTCTTTTAAGCAGAGGACTCCAGCCATGGTCATTAAGTGGAAGCCATAAAGTATATATCATCAGATCTTCATGAAGGCTTAAAACAGAAAGCCACCTAGGTTGTTTTCTTTTGAGTGAATCACAAAATGTGTTTCTCCCAGTGGCTGCCCGTTGTTTTCAGTGAACACGGTGAAAATATGTTTTGGTGCTAGAACATTATTCTGTCGTTGGTGTTGTGTAAAAGTGGTTAGGAAGCACATTTAAACATCTTGAATCTGTCTGTCTGTGATTTTGTTCAGCTTGCCTCATATATCTGAAGAATTTGGCATAAATTCAAAATCATGTACTTTTCTAAGCAAAAAAGGAGAGATGCATATTTTTTCTGGTCTTGAAAGTCTGCCTAAGCACTTCATCTAAAAACATATGCACTAGGCATTATCAGTAGAGGCTCCATTAATGCAATAGATAAGAAGCTGTTGATACTGTAAATGCATTTGAAATAGTTTCTTATTGCAATTCTTGTGGAAGTTATAATGTCATATAGTAGTTCTCATTGTTTATACAGAGGAAGCAGCACTTTCCCACTTTATAGCATCCTACCAGCCCATTACTTCTCATGTGTTGTCATCAAAACAGCTCCTGCTTTTGGCTTGACACCAAGCTGAGGTTGTGGATCTAGTTGTTTGCTATGGCTTAATGGTGTGTATGACTTTCTTTGGCAATTGGAGCGTATGACTTTCAACTGCAATGAAAATGACCAATCTGCTGTGAAGATCTGAGCAAACATCAGTTTGCACAGGAAGCTGTCCATGTTTGTCATGTCTGCATTCTGTAGTTTCCAACTGAAGTACATCTCATTGGCCTGTGCAATGTGCTTCACAGTTAGCAGATGTTGCCATTTTTCTTTTCCTGCCAGGTATGTGCTGTGAGAAAGATCCAAGCCCCAATTACTTGGACGGAGTAGCCCACACCTCCAAATCTTTGTGTCAAGTGATTATAAGCTCTCAATTAAGACCAAGATGAAGGTTTAAGGCCCAGTGGCTTGCGAGTTTTTACATGAAAGACAGATTATCCTGCCCTTTTAACTGAGCCTGCCCTTGTTGATTCAGTTGGTCCCTCCTGAAGTAATGTTTCCAGCCAAGCACTCCACAATGTAAAAAACTGCACCAGCCATCACAGAGTTGTAGAAAATATGAAGGATGTCATTACCATGTCATTAATGAAAACTCCCATGTACTTGTACATCCATTCCCTGAATAGCAACTGAACATACTGTACAGGTTCCTTTGTGTATCAAAAGTTAATAACCAGTTCTTTGGTTTTACTGATGTTAAGTTGCATACAATTCTTTCTGTGACAAAAACAAAGTTCTTCACCTGATACTCTGTCTCATCCCCTTATTAATTCACCCCATAAGTAGGGAGTCATCTGAGAATTTCTGCAGGTGGTATAACCTGGTTATATTTATAGTCTTAAGTGTACAGAATCAAGAGAAAAGGAGACAGGACTGTTCCTTGTGGTGCTCTAGTGTTGCTCACATCCCTATCAGTGAGACAGACCTTGAGTCTCACAAACTGCAGTCTGACTGACAGATAGTCCATTATCCAGGACACCATAGGCTCATCCACCTGCATAAATCTGAGCTTACTCCTTAACAGAGATGGCTGGATGGTATTGAAGGCACTGAAGAAATAAAAAAAAACATAATCCTCACAGTGCTGCCAGCTTTGTCCAGGTCAAGCTTCTATGAAAACTCCTGCCAAAATGATTGATTTTATTTTTTATTTTTCTTCATCCAGCTTGATGACTGCACACATCTACTGTACATCCACACCAAAGGCTTATAGTTTTTATAAGAAGCTGGCGCGTTTGCTGCACATGCACTGCATCATAGCATTAAGTTTTAGTTTTTCAGTACAGAAAGATGAAGCAATCTTTTGACTGGAGTGAGATTACAGAGGAGACAGCTGTAGCTCTCACTACATTCTGCTTGTCAGGCATTTCCTTTCCCTGTAACCAAGGGAACGGTACACAGCTTGATTAATGGGTGGGCTGTACTGAATGAATTTGATTAAGAGCAAGTAAGTGTGGGAACCTCAGAGTTAAAGGACATGAAAGGAGGTGGCAAAACTAAGATATGCATATAACAGCAGCTCTAAGGTAAGTAAATAATGATAGGGAATTGTCCTATAAATGAATTTGATCCAAACCATTTTTTAAGTTAAGTTTTAAGTAAGAATTTTTCTTAGCACATTGATTTCCCTCTGAAATATTCACAGGCTTTCCTTGTTTTTTAAAATGACATGAAAAAATACCAAAACCCTGTACTATAACTATGCTCACTTTTGATGCCAGAAACTATTGGATGTGGGGCCACCATAACTGCTAATACCCCAAGGCAGTGGATATCAGGCTTGGCTGGGAGTAATGACTTTAGCTGTTGGTGTTCAAGTTACTGTGAAGCAACAGCACTAAGCATTGTGCCACTCATAACAACACAACATAAAGAACATATTCAAACCTGTTTAACCCAATTCAGCATCGCAAGGGACTGGATCTTATTAGGTGCAATCCTGGAACCAACCTTGGAGAGGGCATCAGCCCATCCCTTGGTCCACTTACACACACACCCCCACAAGGGACAAACTTTGACTTGCCAGTGTACCTAAGTTGCACATCTTTAGGATGTAAGCCAGTGTACCTTGTGAAAAACCCACAAAACCACGCAGAAAAAATGAAAACTCCAGATAGATAGTAACCTAGTTTGGGATCCAGACCCAGGATAACCACTTTAAATCAATATTTATTGAAAATGTATTGATTGAGTGTTGTTCTTTTTATCTTTATAAGGAGTTGTCTGCTATTTTTCTGATTGCTGTTTACATTCTTCCATAAGCCATTATCAACAAATCGATATCCTATATGTACAGTATTATTTTGGGATATAAACTCTTACTTGCTGCCGGAATTGTTGCTGGGGATTCAATAAGGCAAATTTAAGGAATATTTACTAAAGATATCATTATCATGTTACCTGCCCTACGGGGGGTATTAATATTTTGCATCACTGCTACAACCCAATGTTTTGATGAGGTGTACAAAATAAAGGGTGTAAGGCTTTAAAGAAAGGATAAAATCAGATAATAGCTCTTACCCTAGGCAACATAGCCCCAAACTAAACAAGCAGGGTGCAAGCCCTGTTCAAGCTGAAGAATGGTGCACAGGGTTTTAACAGTTCCAAACCACTTGAAATATCCCAGATCTACAAAAAAGTGCTTTAAAGGAAAAGTTAAACCTCTGGCATAAATTACAATGCCAACAAAGAATCATCATTAACAAAGAATTCATTTAAACAAAGAGAGAACAACAAATTTGAAAAAGGTAAAATAAGGGCAAAAATAATTTGTCTACAACTGCAATTCAAAGCAAACAAGTCCAGATGTTAAATCAAGGACAAAATCTTAGAAACAGAAGTGTGAAGTTCACAAAAAAAAATCTGAAACACTACTCACACTATAAACTTTTATTTCACAAATTTTAATGAGCCTCTGAGGGATTCACTCCCTAGTCTAAAATATATAGGCCAAGTACTGTACCCTCAGCAGCGACACAACCTTAGCCCTACTGCTTGGAATTCCACCCACAGAAAAACAAGGAATGTAAGTTGCAAGCCCATCTGGATAATACCTAATGATTAAACAATATTTAGATAAAGCAATATAAACAAAAATTACATAAAAACAGAAAATGCGTCAAAAACAATAATTCCAAAATAATAGAACTAAAATAAAATGGAAGATGAATATAAGCCAGGGAACAAACCCTGGCTGTGATATAACATCTGATAAAAAAACTCATTTTTTTCTGCTACTGCACCCCATTTGAGACAGCCCGATCACCTGCCAGTACCCCTGCTGCAAGTTTACAATCAGAAACCTAAGCAGAGGAGCTAATAAGAAAAGTAGTTAATGCAGGACTAAAGAGGCAGAGGAAAATCGGCAGTGCTGTTTTGATTCTGCTAACTGAATCAAACTGTTTAGAGACATCTCATCAGATCATGATGTGATTGCAAACTTCACAATACGTTTAATCAAATAATGTGTGGACAAGTCAGTAGCTACAAACACAGCCTGCATACTGTACTCTTTAACAAGAAATTGCTCTCAGAAATGTATTGAAGGCACACAGCAAAGCACTTCAGGAAGGAAATATGGGAACATAGAATAAGTTCAGGTATATGCTCAGAAAAGCAATTAAATTGGCTAAATAATCAGTATGGAAATAGACTGGAGAATGAGTGTAGCAGCAGTAATGACTCATGCAGTTTGTCAGGTTTTAGATATGCTTATGAATTACAAAATATAGCCTAATCTAACCTCATCCACTTTTTCTGTCTCAGATGAACTTAATACCTTCTAAGCTTGTTTCATTCATGTTAACAAACAGCCCGCCATTTGATTACCCGTAGCACCATATAATTCATCCTGCTCAGTTTATGTGCAAGAAACAAGTTAATGGCCATAAGGCATATGGTCTGGACGGATGGAATTTAAAGGTGTGTTTTGAAAATATATAGCAACCAATACGTTTCTGTCTTTAATGATATCTTGAAAGTATCTGTGGTAGCCATCTCATTCAAAGAGAATCTAAGGAAACATGAGCGGACAGTCTGAATGACTATAGAGTAGTGGCATTCGCACCAGCCGTGATGAGTGCCTTCTGCTGGTGCACATTAACCAAAATATTCCAGATAGTCTGGGCATCTGCAGTTTGCACACTGTACTGTTACAGCCAGTCCACGCAGGATGCCAATACCCTTGCACATCACACTATTCTGGCACTTCCAGAAAATAATAACACAGTCCTGTTTATGGAGTATTGCTCAGCATTTAACACTGTGTGGACTGATCCCAACATATGCGGATTGGCAGAATCACTACTTCCTAAAATGAGTGTCTACACAAGTGCTTCACAGCCTAGTGTACTAAGCCCCCTTCTTTACTCCTTCTGCACTTATGACTTTGTGGGTCCAACTCCATCATTAAGATTGTTGATAATCTGTGTTTAAAATTAATTTGGATGCAGTGTGCTTTTCCAGTTAACTCTAACATGCTATACTATATTAAATTTCTACACATGGACTTTCTCAAATCAGTTCAGGTATTTGGGAGTTACAGTTACAAGGAAATGTAAAGACCTTTTTAGACTAGTTTTTTCCGACTTGATTGAATGAATTAAACAAGATGTTAACAGGTGGGCAACTGTTCAGTTCTTTCTCAGGGGAAAACTGATATTTCTCTTTCAGAAAATTCCTGTGGTGATTAAGAAATCCATTTTCAGAAAGCTGAATACTATTTTGGACACATTTACATGAAAGGCAAAAAGACCTTTTATTATAAGGACAACTTTGCAATGATCATAAACCAGAGGGTGGCATGGTGCTACTTAATTCCAACTTTACCTTATTTCCCTGAAAATAAGATCGGGTCTTATATTAATTTTTACTCCAAAAGATGCACTAGGGCTTATTTTCAGGGAATGTCTTTATGTCATCTTCTTCTGGAATATCGTCATAACTCCCCACATTCAAACCCTGAATTCCAGCCTGAATTTCTTGCTACTTCAGCCACTTTTAGGATCCTCCAGGATTGATGTGCGCGCTTTGATGTCTGATGAATGGTTCGATGTAGTGAAGCAAAATGACGACATACAAATGTATTCATGTTGCTTTTATGTTCAAGCGTCGCATATTCACCAATGTAATGACATGATATATTTTAAAGGTCTCACATACCATCTTCTGTGCCGTCTTTTTTTTTTGCACTTTCACAGTAGCATCAGAATGTACGGCAGTGAATGTGAGCCACAGAGAAAAAAAATTAAGGACATAATGAAAATGTTTATTTTGTGAATAAAGTGGAAATTTCGGCTTTAACCTCGAAATGGCCACTTTAACCTCATAGTTTACTTTGTCATTAAAGTAGACTGTCATAAACGTCATCTTAAAACCGACCCAGTTGTTAATCGCTACGTGATTCTGGTTTTTCCTCCTGACCTGACAGCAGCAGCAAGCAGCAATAGATCACCATACAGAACACATTAAATTTATGATATTCCAGCTCTTTGCACATTTAGAATCCTTAGATTTATACTTGATATCACTTTCATGATGAAATGCATTAAAATATGTATGTTACATTTTACAGATAAATCGTTAACTTTGTTTAAATAATAAATACTGTTAATAGTTACACATATGGTGGTGGGAGAGTGGTAGTGCTACTGTCTCGCGGGGAGTCACGTCCCTTGTGATCCGTGCCTGGAGTTTGCTTGTTTTTCTGGTGGGTTTCCACAGTGTGCTCAGTTTTCCATCCAAAGACATGAAGGTTTGGGGATCTGATGACGCTAAAATGACGGCAGTGTATGTGTGTGCTTGTATTCACCTTGCGATGAACTGATGCCCTGTCCAGGGATTTTGTTTCTGTCTTGCGCCGATGCTTCTGGAATGGGCCCATCCCTGGATTGATGGATGGAATCATTAAACATCCTTTTCAGAGATATTGTGGCAAGGTGTCCTCGGAATCGCATCGTGTGAAGTATAAACCTGGCCTTAGTCACCTTACTTTCATCTAACGATCTTGACTAAGGCTTATTTTTGGGGTAGGGCTTATATTACAGAGCAGCCTGAAAATCATGCTCGGGCTTATTTTCAGAGTAGGTCTTATTTTTGGGGAAATGCAATATTTGTTATTTCAGATAATGAAAGGAAGTAGCAGGCCCTGGAAAAGCGCCCGCTTGATTAGTTCTAATATGAAAATCTTGTATAAACACCTGAATATATGATCTGGTCTTTGCTCCAATTATCAATAATTATCATCCATATACAAACAATATTTACTAATTTACTAATAATAAGATTCTGCTGTATTCCCTTAAATCATGTAACCAACATGTAAAACATTTCATAGTTTTTTTAGGATCATTATTGTCACTGTTAATACAGTGAAATTCTTATTTACCTGTACTAAATAACATGCAACATGTCACCACTTTTCAGTATAATGATTAATAAAAGTTCAGTCAATCCCTTAATCTTATGTAGGCATCCATCACAACAGAAGCCAAATGCCACACAACTCTATTTCTCACAGTAATGTAGCCTACCAGTGTCATTCCTTCCTAAATGCAAGCTGGTCATATATATATGCCAACTTTCCATTACTCCTAACAAGAGTACTACCCATGGACATATTATATAGTATCCTGATGTGTCTGACAGAGAAGAAGATGGCAGTTTCAACAAAGAACATAACTCTTCACAAGAAGCCAGTATTACAGCTTCAAAGAGAGCATACTGGGTTGACACCAAGCAAGCCTGCAGAAAGACTTGTTTGTCCTTTTATATAGGGATACCAGTCTCACAAAGAGAGTATTTCTCTATATGATCGAAATGCATTCCCCTCTGTCCCACATATAATATTTGTTTCAAAAGGAAGCCATATGCTCACTCATGTAAACACATTACTTAAGGCAGAGATGGTGTTATCAGTTGTTCTATTACAGAATACTTTGAATTCCAAATCTTCCTTAAAACCCAGTACTGAAATTATAGAAACCATTAGGTATCTCAGCCTCCAGAGATATTTGCAACTTTTGATCAAATCTTTTGGAAATCTATTGATTTAGTCAGAAACATTTTTAAAAAAGATTTACCTAACTTCTCTAATTCTCCAACAATCTCCACACTTGAAAATATTTTAGCTAGTAATGAGGAGGATATTGGTAACATTTTTAGGCTTTAACAATTAATGTGACAACACCTACTGTTAAGACGATTTTTGGCAACTCATGGCAAGAATCCCCTCAGAAAAGTAGTGGAATTTGACTATTCATAACATTCATTCTGTATCAATCTGTTCAAAACAACCTTTCATTCAGTGAAAATCATACATCAGACACAAATTACCTAAAAGATATCAAGGATCAGACCTCACTTAGAGTTTACAAAAAGGAAACTAAAGGACAGACCATGAGAAACAAGATTATCATATCTGATGTAACCAAGCTTGAACTGTTTGTCCTCAATTCTCAGCATCACATCTGAAGGAAACCAGGCACCGCTCATCACCTGCATCATACTCTTCCAGCAGTGTACAGTGGTGGTGGCAGCATCTTTCTGTGGGGCAGTTTTTCAGTGGCAGGGAGTGGGAGACTAGTCAGAGTCAAGGGAAAGCTGAACAAAGCAAAGCACAGAGATATCCATAATGAAAACCTTCTGCAGAACACTCCTGGACCTCAGACTGGGCCGAAGGTTCACATTCCAACAGGACATTGACCCTAAGCATAAACGCAGGAGTAGTTTAGAGATAACTACTGAGTTTCCCAGCCAGAGCCCAGACATCTCTACAGAGACCTGAAAATCACTGTCCATCAGTGGTGTCCATCCAATCTGAGAAACTTGAGAGGATCTGCAGAGAAGAATGGCAGAAAATCCCCAAATCCAGCTGTTCCAGAGCTTGTTGGTTCATACTCAAGAAGCACTGACTAAAGGGTCTGAACACTTGCATCAATGTGATATGTTTGTGTTTATAATTATAATACATTTCTGTAATGTTGTTTTCACTTTTGTCAATCTGGAGGATTGTGTTGCTTAATAAGGAAGAAATTAATTGAACTGATTTTAGTGTAAGGCTCCAACATAATAAAATGTGTAAATAGTGAAATGTAAATCTGAATTCTTTCTGAAGGCACTGTATTTATTCACATATTGTGTACAGTGTATATGTTGAATTCTATGTTTGCTGTTGTATATAATTTTGTTTTTGCATGTGTCTTTTGTTGGCATTGTATTGGTTTCATTATTCTGAGGTTATACTCTGAACACATGATGATTGAAACTGAACCAAGGGAAGGCAGAATGCAATCTCCGATCCTGTGTTGGACATCATTTTTTCCAGAGCTCACTCATACACTTTGGATCAGTTCAGTGTCACCCGCTAACCCAAGTGTACAATATGTCTCAGGGCTTATGGACAAATCTTAGGAAAAACTAAGAGAGAGAACACAAACAGTGCACAATAGATCTGCACACCATTAATCAAGCACTGTGTAGTGTGAATTCTACTCACTGAGCCATCTTTTAAACTAATATGCAAAAAGTAAAATCATCACTGGTCAGCACTGGACATAAAACATTGTAGATGTCTGTCTTAAATACAGCAGACTGAGACCAGGATATGTAGCTAAACAATATCAGATGTTCTGTATCAGTTGGCCTTGAATAACAAAATTCATAACCATAATGTAAATTTGTCCCAAGTCCCAGACTCACATCTGTTCCCCAAGGTGGGACCTGTACAAAGGCAAAAGCACACTGTGGGCATCTGTGAATAACTGATAGATATTTATTTAAATGCATTTTTAATGAAAGGGATGAACACTTTCACCTTTTCTTGTCTTTTGATTTTAATCTGAACATAATTTGCAAACCCACATAACTTACTTTTTTTGGAGTATGTAGAGTATTTTGACATGAAAATTTTCAACAGGAAATCTGAAAACCTAAAATAACTATGAAAATGAATTAACTACAAGTAAGTTGCTTTCATAACATTTGGATTGCTTTGAGGGTTTAATTTACAAATACAAATGTGTGAAAATAAACACATTTCATAAAATTATGTAGCAGTTGCCATCTTTACTTTTCCACCTACTTCTTTCAATATAATGTAGCATATGTGCCAAATAGTGTACGCATAGCATAGCATACAGACTGGGCGTGGTGAATGTATGCACAAGCTGCCAAAATGGCTTCTGTACACTTCTGCTCATTATAAAGTGAAACTACATCCCAAACAAATAAACAACCCTCATTTTAATTATCACGTTTCTCTAGTCCCCTCCTTTAACTGCCACCTTATCGTGGTGGAGGGGTTTGCGTGTCCCAATGATCCTAGGAGCTCTGTTGTCCGGGGCTTTATGCCCCTGGTAGGGCCACCCAAGGCAAACTGCTCCTAGGTGAGGGATGAGACAAACAGCGGTTAAACAAACCTTCTATGATGAATGAAAACTTTGGATGGCGTTTTCCCTTGCCCGGACGTCGGGTCACCGGGGCCCCCCTCTGGAGCAAGGCCTGGAGGTGGGGCTCGATGGCGAGTGCCTGGTGGCCAGGCCTGCACCCATGGGGCTCGGCCAGGCACAGCCCGAAGAGGCAACATGGGTCCCCCTTCCCATGGGCTCACCACCTATGGGAGGGGCCAAGGAGGTCGGGTGCAGTGTGAGTTGGGTAGTGGCCGTAGGCGGGGACCTTGGCAGTCCGATCCTCGGCTACAGAAGCTGGCTCTTGGGACATGGAATGTCACCTCTCTGAAGGGGAAGGAGCCTGAGCTAGTGCGCGAGGTCGAGAGGTTCCGGCTAGATATAGTCGGACTCACCTCGACGCACAGCTTGGACTCTGGAACCAATCTCCTTGAGAGGGGCTGGACTCTGTACCACTCTGGAGTTGCCCCTGGTGAGAGGCGCCGAGCGGGTGTGGGTATACTTATTGCCCCCCACCTTGGAGCCTTCGGGTGGGGGGACGGGTCCTAACTGTTGTTTGTGTGTATGCACCGAACAGCAGTTCGGAGTACCCACCCTTTTTGGAGTCCCTGGAGGGGGTGCTAGAGGGCATACCTTCTGGGGAAGCCCTCGTACTGCTGGGAGACTTCAATGCTCATGTGGGCAATGACAGTGAGACCTGGAAGGGCGTGATTGGGAGGAATGGCCCCCCCGATCTGAACCCGAGTGGTGTTTTGTTATTGGACTTCTGTGCTTGTCACGGATTGTCCATAATGAACACCATGTTCAATCATAGGGGTGTTCATATATGCACTTGGCACCAGGACACCCTAGGCCTCAGTTTGATGATCGACTTTGTGGTCGTGTCGTCGGACTTGCGGCCACATGTCTTGGACACTTGGGTGAAGAGAGGGGCGGAGCTGTCAACTGATCACCACCTGGTGTTGAGTTGGCTTCGATGGTGGGGGAGGATGCCGGTCAGGCGTGGTAGGCCCAAACGTGTTGTGAGGGTCTGCTGGGAACGTCTGGCAGAGCCCCCTGTCAGAAGTAGCTTCAATTCCCACCTCCGGCAGAACTTCGACTATGTCCCGAGGGAGGTGGGGGACATTGAGTCTGAATGGGCCATGTTCCGTGCCTGTATTGTTGAGGCAGCTGACCGGAGCTGTGGCCATAAGGTGGTTGGTGCCTGTTGTGGCGGCAATCCCCAAACCCGTTGGTGGACACCAGTGGTGAAGGATGCCATTAAGCTGAAGAAGGAGTCCTACAGGACCCTTTTGTCCTGTGGGACTCTGGAGGCAGCTGATAGGTACCGGCAGGCCAAGCAGAATGCGGCTTTGGTGGTTGCTGAGGCAAAAACTCGGGCGTGGGAGGAGTTTGGGGAGGCCATGGAGAATGACTTTCGGACGGCTTCGAGGAGATTCTGGTCCACCGTCCGGCGTCTCAGGAAGGGGAAGCAGTGCAGTGTCAACACTGTATATGGTGGGGATGGTGCACTGCTGACCTCGACTCAGGACGTTGTGGGTCGGTGGGGGGAGTACTTCGAAGACCTCCTCAATCCCACTAACATGCCTTCCAATGAGGAAGCAGAGCCTGGGGACTCGGAGGTGGGCTCCCCCATCTCTGGGACTGAGGTCACCGAGGTGGTCAAAAAACTCATTGGTGGCAGGGCCCCAGGTATGGATGAGATACGCCCGGAGTTCCTCAAGGCTCTGGATGTTGTAGGGCTGTCTTGGTTGACACGTCTCTGCAACATCGCATGGACATCAGGGACAGTGCCTCTGGATTGGCAGACCAGGGTGGTGGTCCCCCTCTTTAAGAAGAGGGACCGGATGATGTGTTCCAACTACAGAGGGATCACACTCCTCAGCCTCCCTGGAAAAGTCTATTTCGGGGTTCTGGAGAGGAGGGTCCATCGGATAGTCGAGCCTTGGATTCAGGAGGAACAGTGTGGTTTTCGTCCTGGTCGCGGAACAGTGGACCAGCTCTACACCCTTAGCAGGGTCCTGGAGGGTGCATGGGAGTTTGCCCAACCAGTCTACATGTGTTTTGTGGACTTGGAAAAGGCATTCGACCGTGTCCCTCGGGGAATCCTGTGGGGGGTAATCCAAGAGTATGGGGTACCGGATCCCCTGATAAGGGCTTTTCAGTCCCTGTACGATTGGTGCCAGAGCTTGGTCCGCATTGCCGGCAGTAAGTCGAACCCGTTTCCAGTGAGAGTTGGACTCCGCCAGGGCTGCCCTTTGTCACCGATTCTGTTCATAACTTTCATGGACAGAATTTCTAGGCGCAGCCAGGGCGTTGAAGGGGTCCGGTTTAGTGGACTCAGGATTGGGTCACTGCTTTTTGCAGATGATGTTGTCCTGTTTGATTCACCAAGCCGTGATCTTCAGCTCTCTCTCTGGATCGGTTCACTTCGGCTCTCTCTCTGGATCGGTGGAATCAGCACCTCCAAATCCGAGACCATGGTCCTCAGCCGGAAAAGGGTGGAGTGCCCTCTCAGGGTTGGTAGCGAGATCCTGCCCCAAGTGGAGGAGTTCAAGTATCTTGGGATTTTGTTCATGATTGAGGGAAGAATGGAGCGTGAGATCGACAGGCGGATCGGTGCGGCATCCGTAGTAATGCGGGCTCTGCATCGGTATGTCGTGGTGAAAAAGGAGCTGAGCTGCAAGGCGAAGCTCTCAATTTACCAGTCGATCTATGTTCCTACCCTCACCTATGGTCATGAGCTATGGGTAGTGACCGAAAGAAAAAGATCGCGAATACAAGCGGCTGAAATGAGTTTCCTCCGCAGGGTGTCTGGGCTTTCCCTTAAAGATAGGGTGAGAAGCTCAGTCATCCGGGAGGGGCTCAGAGTAGAGCTGCTGCTCCTCCGCATCGAGAGGAGTCAGATGAGGTGGCTCGGGCATCTGATCAGGATGCCTCCTGGACACCTCCCTGGTGAGGTGTTCCGGGCACGTCTAACCGGGAGGAGGCCCCGGGGAAGACCCAGGACACGCTGGAGGGACTATGTCTCTCGGCTGGCCTGGGAACGCCATGGGATTCCACCGGAAGAGCTAGAAGAAGTGGCCTGGGAGAAGGAAGTCTGGGCATCTCTGATCAAGCTGCTGCCCCCGCGACCCGACCTTGGATAAGCAGAAGAGGAATGGATGGATGGATGGACGTTTCTCTAGTGAATGCTGCCTTAAGCTGCTTTATGATTAGAGCATTAGAACACTCTAGACGAGAACAGGCCATTCAGCCCAACAAAGCTCGCCAGTCTATCCATTTATTTCTTCCAAAAAAACATCAAGTCGAGTTTTGAAAGTCCCTAAAGTCCTACTGTCTACCACACTACTTGGTAGTTTATTCCAAGTGTCTATAGTTCTTTGAGTAAAGAAAAACTTCCTAATGTTTGCGTGAAATTTACCCTTAACAAGTTTCCAACTGTGTCCCCATGTTCTTGAGGAACTCATTTTAAAAAAACAGTCTCAATCCACTGTACTAATAATTTCCTTCATAATTTTAAACACTTCAATCATGTCATCTCTTAATCTTCTTTTGCTTAAACTGTAAAGCCTCAGCTCTTTTAATCTTTCCTCATAATTCAACCCCTGTAGCCCTGGAATCAGCCTAGTCACTCTTCTCTGGACCTTTTCTAGTGCTGCTATGTCCTTTTTGTAGCCTGGAGACCAAAACTGCACACAGTACTCCAGATGAGGCTTCGCTGGTGTATTATAAAGGTTGAGCATAACCTCCTTGGACTTATACTCCACACATTGTGTTATATAACCTAACTTTGCGACTCAAACCACCTATAACTGAACACCAGCAAAACCAAGGAGCTGGTGGTGGATTTTAGGAGGACCAGGCCCCTCATGGACCCTGTGATCATCAGAGGTGACTGTGTGTAGAGGGTGCAAACCTATAAATACCTGGGAGTGCAGCTGGATGATAAATTGGACTGGACTGCCAATACTGATGCTCTGTGTAAAAAAGGACAGAGCCGACTATACTTCCTTAGAAGGCTGGCGTCCTTCAACATCTGCAATAAAATGCTGCAGATGTTCTATCAGACGGTTGTCTGATTTTTACTTCCTATGTGTAATACTTTACATTTACTGACATTAAATTTCATTTGCCACAAATCTGCCCAAGCCTGTATGCTGTCCAAGTCCCTCTGTAATGATATAACGGATTCCAAATTATCTGCTAATCCACCTATCTCGGTATCATCTGCAAACTTAACCAGCTTGTTACTTATATTCCTATCTAAATCATTTATATATAGATATATTAAAAATACCAGCGGCTTTGCACTGACCCCTGTGGAACACCACTCTTAACATCTGCCAGTTCTAATGAGGTTCCTCGCACCATCACCCTCTGCGTCCTGTGTCTGAGCCAATTTTGCACCCGTCTAAAAACATCACCCTGAACTCCCACTTCTTTTAATTTGAAGCCCAACCTCTCATGTGGCACCTTATCATATGCTTTCTGAAAGTCAAGATAAATAATATCATATGCTCCACTTTGATCGTATCCTTTTGTTGCCTCCTCATTGAATTCCAGCATGTTAGTAAAACAGGTGTTGCGCAATCTTATCCTTAATAATTCCTTCCATTAGTTTTCCTGTGATGCATGTTAAACTTACTGGCCTATAGTTGCTTGGATCTGCCCTGTCACCCTTTTTATATAATGGTATGATATTTGCCATTTTCCAGTCCTTTGGAATCTCTCCAGTGCGCAGTGACTTCCTAAAAATATGTATCAAGGGTTTATATATGTACTCACTAGCCTCCATAAGAACTCTAGGAAAAATATTATCTGGTCCTGGTGATTTGTTTGATTTCAGCTTATTTAATCTGATCATACAGATCAATAGTATGGTTTTATGCATTTTTTTACAAAAAGTGCATTGTACTCACTTAAAAGCACACAACAAGTGCCATTGGATTTCATAAAGTATTCAGTCCCCTTCACTTTCTGCACACTTTATTGTGTTGTAGATTTAAGATTTAATTTATTTTTAATTTTTAGATTTAATTTTAAATCCCATTAATCTACAGTCAATAACAACATAAAGACAATGTAAAAACATATTTACAGTAAGGTGTTCAAATTTATTAAAAATCAAAGACTGAAATGTCTCATTCATATACTGTTGGTATTCAGATTCTTAATTCAACACTTTGTAGAAGTTCCTTTGGCAGCAATTACACCTTTCGGTCTTCTTGGGTAAGTTACTATAAGCTTTGCACATCTGGATTTGAGAAATTTATCCCATTCTTCCTGGCAGATCGTCTAAAGCTCCTTTAGAAAGTTGGATGGGAAGAATCTGTAAATTGTCCACTTCTGGTCTCTTCATAGATGTTCTATAGGTTTTAAGTCTGAGCTTTGGCTGGGCCACTCAAGAACAGTCATGGACTTGTCCTAAAGCCAATCCAGCTTTGTCTTAGCTGTATGCTTCATGTCATCGTCCTGCGGAAAAGTGAGCTGTTGCCCCAGTCTGAGGTTGTGTGCTCTCTGGAGCAGATTTTCTTTAAGGACCTCTCTGTATATGACTGCATTCATCCTCCCTTCAGTTCTAGGTTAGGTAGGCTTTATTATCCCAGAGGAAATTTTGTTTACAACAGGATAGTACAAAAACATAAGACATTGTTACATACAGTAGATACAAGAAAATAAGCAAAGAAACAACAGCTAACAACTAGTGTTACACACTCAAGATTAGTACAAATACCTTTAACGGTACACAAAACATAATTCAGAATATAGCATTTAAACATCCTCAATACAAATAAAACAATATAAAATGCTTATGGCTATGGGAATAAAAGAGGTCTTAAATATGTTGCTGTTTACCCTTGGAAACCAAAATCTGCAGCCTGATGGCAAGAGCTGAAATTCAGAGAAAAGAGGATGGCTGCTGTCTGACAGAACTGATGATGCAATCTCTGGTCCCGATGACATCACTTCCGGTCCCGGTCCTAATGATGTCACTTCCTGTCCCGGCCTTTAAAGCCGCCATGTTCGCACTTTTAAATCAGTTCTGTTTTGGACTTAAACCTGTGAACAACTCAACCAAAATACCCATTTGCAGCCAACGCCCCAAACCTTTTTGATGTCTGTGGTCTGTTATTGTGACATCTCACAATGACACTGAATACATCTCAGTGACAGGCCTGCTGCAAACCAGTCACTTTACTGCTAGTTTTTGCTATGTCGTTAAGATGGTTTATGTTCTTATCGCTGAGTTTGCCAAACCAGCAAATTAAATCAAATGTGACAACATAGTCCATAATGTACTTATAAAAAAGTGTCATTACGGTTTTGTCAACTCTAAAAATATTGAGTTTCCTAAGGAAGAAAAGTCACATCTTCCCCTCCCACAAATTTGTTCTTCGTTAAAATTAAAATCTAGCTTATTATCATTGACTCACACAGTAAGAAAATGGTGCAAAGGTAAGTCCATTTGTTTCAATCAGGTCATTCATTTAGGAGCTTCTGTTCACTGGATATGCCAGTCCTTATGTGCCTCTTTCTTTGTGCATCTTGTTGCCTTTGTTCATTGGAAATTGCAGCCTTCTTGTGGACACTAGATGACATTACACTCAGACACTGACGGTGAACACCAGATATTTTGTTCCTTTATATATACATAGATTGTCCCTAGACATTTGTAATGCTTTACTATCTCAGAAGAGAGCATATGACATTTGCAATCATATCCTTTGTCTTAGAAATGTTTAGCTGTAAAAAGGAATTATTATACCATTGGACAGACTTTGTTCTTTTGTTGGTAAACATTTATTTAAATCCACCATTTGATGAGGCAGTATTCATTTTAGGCTTTGATGCTAATGGAGGGTCTGAATTGTATTTAGCTTTGAATGAATCAATTTTAAATTACCTTTCTAACATTACCAAATTCTACTTTAATGCAAAGTTTGGCTGCAATCTCTTTGTCGCCAACACCACCAAACACTTTATGAGGTATGTTCAAGCGAACTAATAATATTAGCCCCTGGTAAAAAAAATACAAATATTGTATACAGAAAAGTCCTCAATTAGCCAGTACTTTTGATACATTGATTAACCAATTGCGTTATAACTCGATAGGTCCATTTACTCGAACAACACAGCTAATATACATATACAAATGAGAGATTTCAGTTTTTGATTTTTAATGAATTTGCAAACCATTCTGAAAACATGTTTTCACTTTGTCGTTTGTTTTTTGCATAGAGTTATGGGCAAAAAAAATAATTTCATATTAAATCCATAACAGAGAATCGAGGGGTTTGAATATTTTCTTAATCCACAGTAACCAGCAAACATGCAATGTTGGTCCAGTACTTTAGCCACAAGGCCATACTGCCTGCTCAAGTAAGTTATACTGTACATCTATTGAAGATGGGCTTTTCAAAAAGGTTATTCTACGATTTGTGTTTAACTCCTGTTTCCAGCCATTCTGTTTGTTGAATCTGCATGTTCTCCCCATGTCTCCTCACACATCCCACAGACATGAGGGTTTACTCAAATGACAATTCTGCAGTGGCCCGGTGGGTATGTGTGGAAGTGGAGCCTGCAGTGGGCTGAGGTTTAGTTTCTTCCACTTCCCATGCTGCCAGGATGGACTCTATCCCTCTACAACCCTGAATAAGATTAAGTAGTTTGGAGAGTGTTATTTTTTTCATGTAAGTCTTGTTTGTTTTTTATTTATTATTATATATTAAGGAGTACTAAATAAAAGATAAAAAAACACCATTCTCTGATCACCAACAAGAAAAATCAATGTGAACCTAATTCTGTTTAAGTACAAAATAGATCCAAACAGATAGGGTCCAATTTATACATTTTACAACCAGAGGGGCATTTGGCATGTTTCTCAATTTGGCAGTACTTCCCTACTCAGCTAAGTAAGAACGTACTGTGACAGGAATAAAACAAAAGGTTTTTGATGAGAGCAGGCTAGAAGTGAAAAACAACACATCTAACATTTGCAATTCACCAAGTGTTTGTTGTATGGGATCAAAATGAAAGTTGATGTAAACTTTGCATATTAGATTTGTGTAACTGGTTCTATTTATATTATTAAATCATCTGTCTTTTCATACTTGAAACCTGCTCTACACATTTATAAAGCTTAAAAAGTTGCAAGTGCTTTTTGTAGCCATATTTTCACCCACCCCCCATGTCTGTCAGTGCTTCAATTTTAAATACAGTATATATTCTGTGCAGATTTATATTGTATTAACTGAAGTGTATGTTTGCTATTTTATTATAATTATCCTCTCTATATAAACTACCTTGGAATATTCATGTTGTAGTCTGCACTATATAAAGCAAGGATTGATCCATCACAGTGGCATCTAGTGCAACACAGAAGAAATACCAGTATAAAAGTACCGTTAAATTAAAATTCCTTATAAGTGTACAGTTTGTGTAGGAATCCTTTTGTCACATATCCAGTGCCTAAAGAATTATTCACCCCTAAAAGGGTTTCACTTTATTTTGGTATGCAACATTGAATCACAGTGGCTTTTTTGACACAGATCAACAGAAAATGAGTCTCTTTTTTTTAAACTGAAAACACACTTTTTCAAAGTGACCTTAATTAATTACAAATCTAAAACACAAAATTATTGATTGCATAACTTTTCAATCCATTCAAGTCAGCATTTAGTAGATGCATCTTTGGCAGCCATCTTGATAGCCTTGAGTCTGTGCGTACAGGTCTCTGTCAACTTTGCACATATGGATAGTACAGTGCATCTGTTCACAACCACACACTCGGGTGACGAACAAGCCAGTTTCCCTTCCTATTTGTACGCGCCGATGATTTCCGCACGTGTTCAGTACTCTCCCTGAGCATTCCCTGTGCAGTGAGCGAGTGAAAGAGATAGAGAGAGCATGAGAGAGTAATCAAGAGAGAGAGAGAGAGCGTGAGAGAGTGTTCGAGAGAGAGAGAGAGCGTGAGAGAGTGTTCGAGAGAGAGAGAGAGAGCGTGATCGAGAGAGAGAGAGAGAGAGCTGGCCGCGTAAGGCTGAGAAGGCAGTTAAAGAATGCACCGGGCTTGTTTTTAAAGAGACTGATTTGAGCATTGTTTTAACCTCGTTGTATTTAATGAAGACTTTTTTCTATTGGATTTTAACCTCCACTTCACTTCTGTTTAAAGCGATCGGTTCGTAGCGTGCATTGTTGCATTGTTACTTTTCTTGGTTGTTTATTAAATTACGGATTTTTCAAATGTACATGTTTTACCCTGTGCTTAAAACTCATTAAAAAAAAGTGTTTACAGCATGAATTCTTGTAATGTTACTTTTCTCTGTTCAAGGTTTTCTCAGTGTTATTCAAAGTTTTTACATTTAGTTTACTATTACGCTGTGCATTCTATGGTATGATTAACTATTTTTGTGCTTAAAAATCTTTAAAAAAATATATTTACATACAGTTCGTAAGGTCTGGAACGAATTACTTGTATTTACATACTATCCTATCGGGGAAATTACTTCAGGTCACGACCAAATCAGGTTACGACCAGAGTTTTGGAACGAATTACGGTCGTGACCCGAGGTCCCACTGTACATGTTTTCTTTGATTCTTCATTACAAAGCTACTCATTCCATGGGGACTGTGAATGAATAGCTTTTTTCAAGTTGAGCCACAAATTCCCAATTCAAATTGAGATCTGGACTCTGACTCAGTCACTTCAGGACAATAACACTGTTGTTTTAAGCCATTCCTGTGTAGCTTTGGTTTTACTCTTGAGGTCCTTTTCTTACTGGAAAATATATCTTCTCCCAGGGCTCAAGTTTTTTGCAGACTGCATCAGGTTTTCCTCCACAATCTTTTCTGGGCCTGTGTATTATTGTGGTATTTTCCTCCACTTACCCTTTACTTAGGGGTAAGTGTACTCATCAGATTTGTTTCCGGGTTGGTCTACCGTTGCACCTTAAGAGTAACATACGCATACATAGATATACAGATACACACAGAAACTCAACAGTGCCCTATGAATGACACACACACAGCTGGTTAATCTCTAGCACTTTAAACCACACAAGTGCCTTATGAATAACACAACTTGTCACTCTCCTAGCACTTCATGAGACTTACATACATACTGACCCTAATCACAACAGTGCCCCATGCATGACACACACACACAGCTGGTTAACCTCTGGCAGTTTAAACCACACAAGTGTCTTAGGAATAACACAGCCCATCACTCTCTCAGCTCTTCAAGAGACTTACTTATGATCAGCATGAACAACATACAATGTTTTAAAAATATCTCAGACCTAAATATTACTTTTAGTCTCCAATAATACATTTAAACATACAAAGGCTCAGCATCCTTGACTATAGGCCATGGGCCATGTATCAGCCAAGAATGCCTTACTTTACGTACTGTTCCCTACTTTTGGGTGGAGCTTTCACCCTCAGCCCTTAATCAACCTTGTAGCACACAGCATATAGCAAACTTCCGGCTGCACCAGGTGCTCAAAGAAATCTACCTTATTACTTCAATCACTCTAGACATTAAGACAAAGCATATAAAGTTAAAAGCAGCATGGTATTTATTACAAGAATAATAATACTAGTAGAACAAAAATAACAGAAAATAGGACGTGATGGTAAAGTCTGGATATCTATTGTCTTTAGGAAATGCTGAAGAAAAAGTAAAGATGACAAGGATGAATGTCGCAGACGGCTTGTGATCTAGCACTTGTAGTTTTTCATGAGATGCTTTTCTGATGATCAGATAGAAATGGCCTCTTCTGACGTCTCTCTGTTCCCTCCTCCTGATGTTTTCGTCCCTTCTTCTTCCTCCCTCCTATGTTGCTCTTCAGACAAGGCATATTTATTAAAGTTCTACCTGGGGGTGGTTCTCAAGATGTGATTGTTAGACATTCTGATTGGCTGGCTGTCAATATGATGAATTAATTCACTGTCCGTTTTCCCAAACAATAAAATTTTTTTGGTGTTGCTTAATACCTACTGGCATGTCTTCCTTTCCCAGGCTATAAACCAGTTTAGCTACTTGTTGTCTCAGATGTCCATCCTTTCTCAGGTTATAAAGTAATTGATAGCCTGAGGCATTGTCATGTCTTCCTCTTTTGCTTGAACAGCTGTTTTAAAAGTGAGGTACAACTGGGAAGAGGATATGCCTTAATGTGTCCAGAATTTAGTTCATCTCTTTTTGTCTTGAGCAAAATATAATGAAATACAGAACAATATTTACAGATTTTGTACCCCACAACAGACTGCTGAAGATAAGTTTCATCGCAGTGTGATGCTGCTACCACCATGCTTCATGGTGGAGTTGGTCTGTTTTGATAATGTGCAGCATTTGACTTATTCCAAACATGGTGTTTAGCCTTGTGGACAAAAAATTAAATATTAGTTGCATCAGACCATAGGACCTTCTTCCAACTGAATTCAGAGTCTCTCATGTGTCTACTGGGCCAACTGCAGCAGAAATATTATGAATTCTTTTTAACAGTGCCTTTCTCTTTACTGCTCTTCCACAAAGTTCACCTACTGAAGCAACCAGGCAGCAGCTGTGAATGCATTGTCTCTCCAGTCTCACCACTGTAGTCTGTAACTCCTTTAAGAGTTATCATAGGTTTTTAGATGTTTTTTACTCACTAGCTGTCTTTTTGCGCGATCCCTAAGTTTTGTAGCTGGCCTGCTCTAGGCAGATTGACAACTTTGCCATACTCTTTCCATTTCTTAGTGAATGTCGTAACGCTGAACAACAGAGAGCACACACAGAATGTGACACCACACTGTTTACGTTTATGATTCACCCCTTGATGCCGTCGAATGCCAGGGGATAATCTGATGTTGGAGAAATGTATTCCCTTGCATCAGGTTAATTTTTAAAGCATGCAGTGTGCTCTCTGCACATGTGACACACATTTATGTGTCTAATAGGGTTTTTTAGGAGACTTTATGATGGTTTATCGTAAACTGTAGCTTACTGTCTATTGGAGCACGTAAACAAGAGCACCTCTGATCTTTGTAGTTTAAAATCACCACCCCAGCTTTGAGCACCATCTTCGTGAGGCGTTGGGTTGGTTTAGAAATGTGACACTCAGTGACCCAACTAATTGTTCCGTCCCAGAAACAATTCACTGAGGGTTGTCTCCATAATTCTGTACCTATGCACATACAGTAGCTCCTTTTTCAGGTAGGAACTGGACACGGGTCATTATAAAATTAAAGTAAAAGTAAAAAAAAATACCTGCGGTGGGCTGGCACACTGCCCGGGGTTTGTTTCCTGCCATGCACCCTGTGTTGGCTGGGATTGGCTCCAGCAGACCCCCGTGACCCTGTGTTCGGATTCAGCGGGTTGGAAAATGGATGGATGGATGAATGGATGGATGGATAACAAAAAATACACTGTGAACACAAATATGTGTGTATAAATCAAATTAACTGAATATAAAGTATATAAAAAATTGCAACAAGGGTCCAGAAAAAATTATTATTAAATGAAAAAAACAGATACACTAGCCTAATAACAATAATAAGGAAAAATCATTTAAATTGGGTGTCCAATGCAGTATCAGTCACAGTATCAGCTCACACAAAATATTAGCTCACAGACACAGGTGAAAGTAAATTGGAACAAATATATTACAACAACAAGGTTAAAAAACAATATAAAAAGCAATAACGAACAATAACAGCACATACAGACAAGACAAATTACTGGCAATATTAATGAGTCCTTGCAAGAGACAAATTACAGTATGAGGTAAAAACAAATTCCATCTTGTTCAGCTGTCTTTGTAAATGTGAAATGGCAATACAACAACCTGTATTAAAGAAACAGCAGCTTATTGTTGCCACTCCAAACAAGTTTATGTTGGGGTGTTAAGTCCCCAGGATCCCTCCAGCTGTCTTATCTTCACTAAATTCACTGCTGTTCCATGTTATACTGTAAACTTGTTAGAGGTTCCTATATCCATTTAGATGTGTGGTCTTGTCCCAAACTGGCAAACTCCAGCAACACTTTGCCTCTTCCTCCTCATGTGCTTTTATAGTGCTTCCTATTAACAGGGTTCAAGTATGGTGGTCAGATCAACTTTTCCTGTCCCTTTGAAAACTGAACTTATCTACATAGTCACTATTTACTTAGGCTGAACATAATCAGTGTCATTAGTCCTTCCTCATGGCTGATACCCTTCATTCCTTACATACTGTTAGTCTTGCTGTTGTTGAGTTGTTGTCCAGACCTTTTTTAAAGCAAATAAGTATTTTTTTTTAAATCTTGAAACGTATAGTATCAAATGCATAATGTAGGAGTGGCATGAGTGTGACACCAGACACTGCCCTGCTGGAATCCATCTAATTGCCAATGTGAGTAAACACCTGCTGCCAGGAGACAATCATCTTTACTTTGAGAACACCAAAGGTATTTGGGTAATTGTCAAAATGCCATCAGAATTATCTTAGTTTGAGAGGAGGTATTAAAATATTCTCAGAGGTGAGACCTTGTTTACTGTTACCAAACCAGACAGCCTTGAAATGTAAATGTGAATTTTGAAATTGAAGGAAGAAACATCCATGGCCACCAAATGAATCTATGATGAGATGGTTCCCACAACATTTTAATAAAGGTTTTGAAATCCAAAGTAACAAATAGCCTTGGTTTACATTAGAACATTGCAGCAATTTTGAAGATAATAGGCATTTGAGCCCAACAATCTCATCAATCCTATACACCTAGATCAGTGATGGCGAACCTATGACACACCTGTCAAAGGTGACACATCACAATGTTTTGGGTTGCACACCAGTGCTCACCCAGACCCGAGTTACCAAAGAAACTGAACGAACAAAAATATAAGACCCTGCACAACCCACAGCTTAACACTAGAATTACCAAAGCCTATGAAAAAGCTTGTAAATCCAGCCCATCTTAAATCCCTTCGCATCTTTTTTTTTCATTGTGTGGTCAAAGGAAAGACCCAGGCCAGCCTCTCTCTGCCCAGAGCTGTCTCTGCCATCACGCCACGGATGCACATCCTCGGGCCACCAACGGGTATTTCACCCCTCGGTGTCTAGGAGGTAGGCAGACAAAACATGGAAAAACATTCCTGATGCCTTTCACCCATGGGCCCGTCACTTACCTCTTGCTGCAACCCATGGTGATCGGCCAGCGTGGCGGCATCTGGCAGCTGACCTCTGAGTCCGCCCGGCTTTTTTCTTCCCCATCAGCGGGGTGTCCTTGGAGCTTCCTGGTGGTCATCCTTGCAGCTCCCTGCCGTGTGTGCAGGCTTCGGTCCACTGTCTCGGGGGTGTGCTCGCTGTGCTGCTTCATTCGGCAATTTTGTTACACAAAATTTTATGAACAGGTCCTTGCCCCAAAGACAAACAGGAATCCTGTCGACTGCGCCAGTGTAACGAAAGGTGCTATATAGGCACCTGACCCAACACAGATGGACACGGAAGCACATATAAAATAAAAAAACTTTTATTTTTCTTCAGCTGGAGGGCACGTCTTCCCCATGTCCCCCAGCCACAACACAGTCCCAAAACACCAACACACCACACACTTTCTTCTCCTGCACCACCACTCCTCCCAGGCAACCTCATCCTCCTCCACCCGACTCTGGCTGCTGAGTGGTGGTTGCTGGCCCCTTTTATTAGGCACCTGGAAGTGCTCCAGGTTTTTGATTGCCAACATCCGGCTGCACTTCCCGGTGTGGCTAAACTAGTGCCCAGAAGGGTCCAGCAGCTCTTGTTGCAGCACCCCCTGGCAGCGTCTGCAGAACCCAACAGGGCTGCACAAAACTCCAACCCCCATGAAGCCTTGGGGGATTCCGAGGCACCGCTGCAACCCTGGGAGGCTGCCATCTAGCGTCCAGGGGGAGATGTTGTGTTTCCCATGCTTGCTCCCCTGGTACATATGCTGCAGGGGCATCCCAGCCGGGCATGAGCCCCGGCCATCCATCCCACCGTGTTAAAATAATGAGTTTTTAGTAGTTTTTAAAAGTGCTCCACTGTATTAGCCTGGAAAATTTCTATTGGTAAGCTATTCCAGATTTTAGGTGCATAACAGCATAAGGCCGCCTCACCACTTCTTTTAAGTTTAGCTCTTGGAACTCTAAGCAGACGGGCGGCACGGTGGCGCAGTGGGTAGCGCTGCTGCCTCGCAGTTGGGAGACCTGGGGACCTGGGTTCGCTTCCCGGGTCCTCCCTGCGTGGAGTTTGCATGTTCTCCCCGTGTCTGCGTGGGTTTCCTCCGGGCGCTCCGGTTTCCTCCCACAGTCCAAAGACATGCTTGTTAGGTGGATTGGCGATTCTAAATTGGCCCTAGTGTGTGCTTGGTGTGTGGGTGTGTTTGTGTGTGTCCTGCGGTGGGTTGGCACCCTGCCCGGGATTGTTTCCTGCCTTGTGCCCTGTGTTGGCTGGGATTGGCTCCAGCAGACCCCCGTGACCCTGTGTTCGGATTCAGCGGGTTGGAAAATGGATGGATGGAACTCTAAGCAGACACTAATTTGAAGATCTAAGGTTACGATTTGGAGTGTAAGGTGAGAGGCATTCTGAGATATAGGATGGAGCGAGATTATTTAAGGCTTTGTAAACTATAAGCACTATTTTAAAGTCAATTCTAAATGGCACAGGTAACCAGTGTAGTGACTTCAAAACTGGAGAGATGTGCTCGGATTTTCTTGTCCGAGTTAAGAGATAAGTTGTAATCAATTGATGTCTTTTTTTGGTAGTCCTGAGAGGAGTGTGTTACAGTAATCTAGCCGGCTGAAAACAAAAGTATGAACTAATTTCTCAACATCTTGACGGCACCCTTGATCAAGCAAGGAAATGCAACTGAACCAGCTAAATGACGACTTGCACACATAATAATTCATATCACTGAGCCGTTGATATGATAACAATATTACACCTCAAAAATGATGTATTTGATGCACAGACAGTGTTTTACTTACTTTTTAAGAGGGCCAATGCTATGTACTGTATTTGGACTGAAGAACTTTTTTGCATTAATTTATATCGGCTCCCCGTTGTCATTTCTCATGAAAATGGGTGGCAGGTCAGGAATATCTTAACTAAGCTTCAACTCTATCATGTCTGCCGTGCTGGAAGCTATTAACTGACCAGTGATGTACTACAACCAATTTTCATATGATGCAGGTGTACATACAAAAAAGAAACAAAAACATGATTTTACCAACATAAAAAAGGAAATCTGCAGCAGTGTCTAGTTCCACTAACGTAATCAGAAAATCTTACTGCACCCATATTGGAATAAGGGCACCTAGCAAGAATAAAGTTGCTTTTTTTTAACTGTAAGCAGTTACATACCATTAATGCACAAGTCATTCAAGATATGAATGGCCAACATCTTGGCAATGCTTCATTTATTTTGAGACAAAGTACTGTAGCTTTGATAGGCGTGATGGTGCTGTATGTTTTGGCTGGCTTGTTGGTAAGCAAACTGGCTGAACTGTCAGTGTTTCATATGGCCTGTACTAGTCACTGTAACTGCAATCAAGTCATTATATGTTCCAGGTGATAGTGGCCATCGGCTTAGATAATGGTGCCTTACACCTTTCCCAGAACCCCAGAATGCAGAGGAGAGGCACTATAATGCAACGCATGGCCTTGCATCTACAGCCCGATACCAGCCGGGAGGGAGCTGCTGTACAAGCCAGTGAATGTAAGCAGCTTTGTGATTAGATATGTATGAGGTTGATTAGCATGCTCCATATATGGTTGTTTCAGGGCGGCACTAAAAGTACATTCACATATGCATATTGACAAGGTGATTGTGATTTGTAAACGGTATATTTTTGTTAAAATGTGGATACGTCGGGTTTTATAATTTTTTTTTTTTTGGCTTTCGAATTGTTCTTATTTTTTTAACATATGCATATTATCACACTTGAATCCGCACTACGTTTTATAAATGAGGCCCCAGGAGAGAGTAAAAAAAAAAAAGAGATATAAAGAGATGAGAGTAGGAATGGCTTGGTGTCTGGTGCTTCTTCACAGTGTTTTGAATAGTGGGCAAGTCATCTCATTAGTTATATGTATATTAATACCTGGAACTATTTTTAGGTTCTGTTTTGCTCCGCTTTTGATCTCATAATTTGTGTTCTTCCTTTGACCACCCACTTTTGCCCACTCTCTGTTTTTAATCTTTCAAGGTTTTGTTTTCTGATGGATTAGGTAAAGTCCTCAGCTTGGTTTCTACAAAGCCTTGTTCTCATTTTTAGAGGATGTCAATTGGGACATTCCTTTTATGATGTCTTTCTTCCTAGTGATCTCCTCTGCCCTCCCAGGATTAGTGTTTAACATGGGTACTAGTTAGAGTGATTGCTTCAAGAATTCGCTAAATAAGATTTCAGATCACTCCTTTGAGTTTGTCCAGCCAAACATACAACCACACCTAACAGGACCCAGTCCTCTCCTTCCAACCAGCCAACACTTTTGCTGCTTCTCTGCTTTTTTGTTTAGCTTATTCTTGCAGAACTGAACATGTTGGACAGAATCTGGTGGCTGCTTCTGAACGGTAACATGAAATATTTGCGTAGCCCAACCAAACAAGCTGATGCGCTGCACTCTGAAGGTCGAGGATGCAAATTAACTAGAAAGCAAACACTTAATTCAGAAGCCCCGGCAGCATCCAAGGGCTGCAACTCCATCCATTTGAAAATTTGCTTTAATTATTTGCACAGCAGGGCTGAGGCTTCAAACGCTTCTGCATACCCTAGCCTCTCCACTTGATGGTGAAATCAAATCATTTTAAATTAAACTGTGCTGTTTTGAAAAGATAACAAAGCTAGGGACATCATAGCTGGAAAATGAAAACATAAAATGTTAGCAAACTACTGTGTGCAAGCCATATTCATCTTATTGGGCACATTTTACAAGTGACCTCCCTGTTGAACTGCTTCACACAATTTTTGCTCAGGTCCATGTATATAGGCAGACTAAATCTGTTGTAAGGACACAGGAGTGGGTGAGTAGTATAATTTGAATATTTGATTTTGTGGTAACACATCCAGGACCTGAACCACTACAGAAAATGCTGTGTGCTATCTGTAGATGTTAAAATTGGATTCAATAGACACAAAGCAGTGAACTGTAAACCCAGACATATCCTTTACAGTTTAGTAGATGTTACAGCAGCACAAATGGTTCAGACCATAACAAGCCCAAGCTAAGTGTCTCTTGTAGTATGTAGTCTCTTCTATTTCAGGATCTTGGAGGTTTTCCAAGCATTGTTAGGTACAAGGAAGGAACTTTAAATGGGACACCTGGTCTGTCATAAGGCATACTCACCATTACTCACTCATATTACACCAATTTAGGTTGACCAATTAAGATATTATAATATGTACAACTTCTTCAAATGAAAAGAAACTGGATTACAGTAATCCCTCACTTATCGCGGGAGATAGGTTCCAAGGCCGACCGCGATAACTGAATTTCCACGAAGTAGGGACACCATATTTATTTAATTATTTAACGTGTATTTGGACGTTTTTAAACCCTCCCTGTATTGTTTACAACCCACCCTTTACTCTGTTAATAACAGGGACAACTGCTAAGCAATATGAAATCGGTAGATAAGTTTACACTTACTGTATAGCGAAGTACACGTAGCAGCATGTAGGCGGTCATGACGTCGTCGACCTTGTTGCAAAGATTCCTAAAGCAGATTCCATCCAGACTACTGCCTTATCACGTCCACTTGTAACTCGTTTTGCACCCTGGTTAAAGGACACTGCGGCTGTAGATCTTATATGCTTTTCTTCCTTTTTAAATAAAAAGAATCGTGGACTCATTGATCCTGTAATGGTGTCCTGCAGCAGTGTAGCTGTTCCCTTCCTTCAACATATCCAAAACTTTTACCTTTTCTGCAATCATTTGCATCTTCTGTTGGCGCTTGGACACGGCCCCTGAAGCAGTAGCACGTTAATGCTGAATGAGTGAGATGAGACTTCCTGGTTAATGCAATGCTCCATCGCTGAGCCAATCAGCAGCACACAGGAACTTAACTGCGTGCTCTGATTGGGTAGCTTCTCAGCCATCCGCCAATAACATCTCTTGTATGAAATCAACTGGGCAAACCAACTGAGGAAGCAAGTACCAGACGTAAAAAGACCCATTGTCCGCAGAAACCCGCGAAGCAGCGAAAAATCCGCGTTATATATTTAGATATGCTTACATATAAAATCCGTGAAGTCGTGAATCCGCGAAAAGTGAACTGCGAAGTAGCGAGGGATTACTGTACTCAGAGTCACAAATTCTAACACCGGCATCAGGAGATACACATATAGTACCTAAAAAAAGTATTCACCACTTTGTAAGTTTTAACTTTTTATTGTTACACAACAATGAATAACAGTGGATTTCATTTTTCTATTTTGACAGTGATCAACAGAAAAAACACTCTTTCATGACAACACGAAAACAAATTTTTCTACTTAGTGGTCTAAATTAACTACAGGTATAAAACACAAAATAATTGATCGCATAAGTATTGACCCTCTTTAATCAGTCAAGGCTGTCTATTGATCTGAAAATGGTGCTGTATAATAGGAAGGGCCTTAGCAAAGGAGCTGTTGATATCCCATTTTACATCCTGTCGGGAATCCATGTGGCAAGCCATGTGCAGGTCGACAAGGGACGACAGGAAGTTGCTCCACTTTGGATGGACCCTTGGTGGGATTGGTGGTTGAGTCAGTCTCAGTCATTATTGTGAGTCAGTATGGTGGGCTAACCTACCCAGTGAAGACTTTCAAATTTTCAAAGCAAATCTGTGAAAAGATGATTGAAAAGCACAGTCAGGGGATGGACACAAAAAATATCCAAGTCACTGAAGATCCCTTGGAGTGCAGTTAAGTTATTAAGAAATGGTAAGAGTATGGCAAAGCCAATCTACAAAACCGAAGGATTGGTCAAGAAAATGAGTAGTAAACAAAGACAAATGCATCACATTATCAAAAACACATCATCTCCACTATGAAGCATGATGGTTGCAACATCTGCAGTCTCTCAAGTCTCATCTGCAGTATCTGTAGCAGCCCCTGTGGCTTGTGGAGGAAAAACTGATGCAGTGTGGAAGAAATCTGAGCCTTAGGAGATTTGTTTTCCAGCAAGACAAAGACCCCAAGAATAACGACAATGCTACACAAGAATGGCTGTTAATGTCCTGATCTCAATCCAAGTCGAGAATTTGAGGCTGGACATGAAAAAAGGTTTTTCAGTCATGATCTCCTTGTAAACTGACAGAGCTTGAACTCTTTGGCATAGAAGAATGGGGAAAAGGCTCAGTGTTCACATAAGCAAAGCTGTCCACACAGACTGCAGGCTGTCATGGCTGCTAAAGGTGCAACTGCTAAATACTGAACTGAAGGGATTGCATATGTATGTGATCAATTATTTTTGCTCTATACAGTACTTGTAATTAATTCAGACAACCTAGCAAAGATCTGTTTTCACTTTGAAATTAAAAAAAGCCAAGTTAAGTCCAATGTGTTTCAGTACTGTATAAAAATAATAATGTGAAATGTGAAAACTTTCAAGGGGGTGAACTGCTTCTATAGGCAATGTAGTTGTTAAATGGAAGCCTAACATATCTGTTCATTCTCACTTTGGTGAAAAGAAGAACTCATTTTTGACAGGCCCTAATGGCTAATGCCCATCTCCACTATGCCCATTGAAAAGAATCTTTTCTGCTTTCAGTCAGGGGTCTGATAACTAGAGGGGTAATAGGGAGGGACAAAGGTGCAACTGCAAAAAGAGGAAGAGGTAAAAGACAATTGACTTGAAAAGAGAAAATTAATTCCACCCTGATTATTTTGCCCACATTCCTTTTTTTGTCTTTTTCTCACCAGTAAAAAGGGATGCCATTGTGGTTTCCAAATCCATTTCTTGTCTTTTCTCTACATTATGTCTCATGCTAGTAATACATAAATTAAAAAAGGCACAGGAAAATATACAAAAGCTGCGACAGAAAGCAAATCAAATACAGGTTCCCAGGGATGTGAGGCAGCGCCACTAACTACCGTGTCACCATACCACTCTATGAATGACTAGCATATGGAGTACAGAAAAAGACCTAAAACTAAGAGTACTGCAATAACAAACTCATGCAAAGAAGCTCATATTCTGGGTTAGCATTTCAGATGGGAGTCAACAACTTTCAAATATTTCTTAAGAAGTTAAGAGCATTTTCCAGCTGACGTGTCTGAGAGGAAACAAAGAAGGTAAACATAAGAAATCAGGCGTGCTGAGCTGGAAACTCCATATGAAACAATCTTTCATTTTAATGGGGAGTGCCATGTGCCACAGTAACCTTTATATCATTATTATTTGCAAATGGAAGGTGGTTGTGAAAATTGCCTGATGTACATTGTGTATCAGTGAAGCTCTCATCTTGCATGGTATGTAATCCATTAATCTTATATTGTTGTCATCAGTTCTATAGTCTGCTTGTGATATATTAGAAATGTCAACATTATACTTCAGTGGGATGTCTATGATGTTTATTCTACTCAGGCAGTGGCATACGCAGAGTGACATATGGTGAGTTGAGGAAAGTAATCTAGATAATAGTGCAAGAGAAGCAAAACTAGGCACTGCAACACATCTTAATGAGCGAAGTAAGTAATAAGTTCTAAATAATACTAAAATTCTTCTGCACCGCATTCAAATAACATCTGCTGTGAAGAGAATGGTGCCTCATCACTCTCAATGATTCTTTGCTTATATACAGTGAAAATGCTTGCTCAACCTGAAAAAAAATCTATTTACGATTATTCCTATTCAGCTCCTAAAGGGTCTCTTGAAGTAAACTACTTATAAAACACTTGTTTGAAATTTCCACTATTAGCAGTAAGCCACTGCTATTAGAAAACAAAACGAAGGCCTCAGTTCAAATAAGAGGGGCTGCTGTAAATGAGTGATTAGTGCCGCTCAGCAGTTTATGATTTACTTGTCCATAGGCACAAAGAAGAATTTTACAGGCCACCACTAATTTAAATATCTGCTTGAGCGCTTTGTTTGTTTGACATTCAGACTCTCCAAAGGCGTTGCATTAGGCTTCTGAGCTCTTCTGAACCACAGCAATGAGTGAAGCAGATGTGGTCAGGACATGATGATCCTTGGTACTCAGTATAGTAACTTTGTGAACAAAAACAACAATTTTGACCTTATACTGTAAATAGTTCTGAATTCCAAAAACACTGGGATGCCTCTTAAAACACATCTTTCCATCCATCCATCCATTCATTGTCTCTCTTATCTGGGTACAGGTTGCATTGGCAGCAGACTAAGTAAAGATGCCCACCCTTGCCTTGGCCAGCTACCTCTTCCAACTGTTCCGAGAAGATATTAATCTCACCAGCATATCCTAGGTCTGTCCTAAGGTGTCCTCCTGGTTGGAAAAGCATGAAACACCTTCCCAGGGAGGCGCCCAGGATCATCCTCAACTGCTTCCTTTTGATGCAGAGTAGCAGTGGCTATACTTTGAGCTCCTCTCAAATGTCTGTGTCCCTAACTGTATCTCTAAGACTGAGCCAAGACACCCCGTGAAGGACACTCATTTCTTCCACTTACATCTGTAATTTAGTTCTTTTGGTCAACTACCTAAAGCTTGTGGCCATAGGTATGAGTACAAACAAAGATCAACTGGAAAATCAAGAGTGATGCCACTTATGCCACTCCGATCAGCCTATCTGTCTATTTGTCTGTTCTTCCCTAGCACATGAACAAGTTGCTGAGATATTTACATTCCTCCATTGGACGTAGCACCTCCTCCCCAATCTGGAGTGGTCACTCCAAAGTTTTCTGGCTAAAATATATGACCTCTGACTTGGAGGTGTTGATCCTCATTACACCTGCCTCACACTCAGCTGCAAACGACCCAGTGTGCACCTGAGGTCACCTATGGAAAAGGCGAATCACATTAAAAAAGAATACCAACATTATGGCACATATACTCAGAAGAAACTATAAGTTCAATAATTTCATTTTGAAATATGATTAACCATGTTCAGACTATTTATATTTATATATATAATTTATATTTATATATACATTTTGATATTTAAGAACCTGAATTGGAGATTTGTCAGGTAATACATAATGACTAACACAAGTGGGACTGCTACCATTCCTGGATGGGAACACGAAATAATGGATGGACAGGGGGGAAATATTAATTGCAATATGTTCCTCCCGTCCACAGGATGGCAGCACCACTCTCTAGCTGTCCCTGTCTGGACCCCAACAGGGCTTCCTGGAAATTGTGGTTTGGACTTCTAGAGGCTGTTACAGTAGGTGCAGCTTTGCAAAGGCCACCTTATTACATCACAAAGATTTTATCTGCCTCAGAAGTGCTGTAAGGCTACATTACTTGTGTTCTGAATGTACTCCTGGGATGGACTGTAAAAGACCACCGCCTGCCAGAACAGCCAGTTGGGACAGTAGTATTGGCAAGTACTTGCCTGTTCTAAGGAGGTGGTGGTGATGAAAGGAATTTATAAGAGGCAAAACAGTCTGCATGGTACTAAATGAATTGATCCATGTATCCAGTTCACAGTCAGAGTCCGTCAGAGCCCTTTATTGCAGCAGTTGACAAAGGAACCAACCCTGGAAGGGACACCAGTCCACTTTGATGTGACCAGTAATTAATTTCAGGGGGAGATGAGAAGATACATGACTCATAATCCTATCCATAATTAACCAGTTGGAACTGTCATATAGTATACTTTGAGGGGGTTATAACCAAAAACTCACTTTACTGGCTGTGTTTATAACATTGCACCAAAAGGTACACACCAACACTCACTTTTATTAGGCTAATGTATAGTGCCAACTCAATGAACAAGCAAATCATTAGAAAACTGAAGTACCTGAAGGACAACCCCCACTGGGGCAGTGACCTTGCTAGGCCTCTAATCCAGAGCTGTGTAGTTGCGAGAAAGTGGTGTTAACCACACTGCCACCATGCCTCGTCTGACTCTGTCAAAACTGAATCCTCCAATTTTCATTTTCTAAAAGACATTGAAAAACATATAGCTTTTAATACCCAGTAATTTATCTGTTACCTTAAGTTACCTTTCTGCTTTATTAGTTTAACATTCTGAGTGTCTTTAATTGAATTTGGCTTATTTATCTTAGCTGCCCTTTCAGCAATTTATAGTTGCGTTGTGTTTGCTCAAAACCAAGTGTTTATTTAGAAGTTATTTAGAAAGGAATTAGGGCATAAAATCTCCACAGTATTTGTAACTGTAGATCCAGAAGACTGAATTCACGTCTCTTTCATACATTTTCCAAAAATTAAAAATGTTGTGCATCTCTGAATTGATACATTTAATTAAATTGAACTTAATAAAAAAGCAAGATTTAAAAAGCAATTCAACTAAAGGCAGGATTTGACCTTTCATTAGCAAATTGCATGCACCCACATTTATTCATACATGAGAAGGTCTACAATCATTACTCAACAAAAGTTGCAAATTTTTGGGAGGAAAGCTGGAGTGCCTGGATTAATATGCACACTGAAATAAGAAGAAGATGCAACTTATACAGAAGCACTATCCCAGAACAGCACATGATCCCAGAATTTTGGACTAAGTATTGCATTTTCTCTAGAAAATATATGTCAGTTTTGTTGATGCTACATAATATGTTTCAATTAACAAGCCCTAGAATACTATACAAAGTCACAAATATAATGTAAATGATTTAAAATACAATACATGTAACAAAACACAAAATGTAATGCCAAACACAAAGCAGTATGTCGTACGTGCATAGATATATATTACTATATACTGTGACAAGTTACCAGACTGCCTAGGGGTGTCAGACATTTAATGGACAAGAGATAGTATGCTGTAGTGTGCTGGGCTGGAAAGATCACTTCAAGAGAGACCCACCGAATCAACAAGCTCATTAAGAAGGCACCCTCAGTTAGAGGATGTACTTTGACCCCCCTGGAGGTAAACAGAGGAGAGATGGAAGACACAGGCATTATGACCATAATGGGCATTATGATTATTATTATTATTATTATTAGCATTATGATAAATGCTGCTTATCCAATCTCTAACACTCTAGCATTGAGGACTTTTAGCCAACAAAATATTTAGCAGAAGTGTATTAAAAAGCACTATTGGGGCTCCTTCATACCTGCAGTATATCAGCGCCTCTATAATGGCTCACTGTGACTGCTCTCTAAAAGCTAAACTTTCCCTTTGAAAAAATAAAGTACTATCTATTAAAAGCACAGACACACTCATAAAGGGTCTGGGGCACCTGAAGGCAAACCCCGTATATTATAAATAGTGCAAAAGGCGCAAAAGAAACATGTGGTAATGCTATTATGAGACTGCTCCCAGTGAAGAGGTCAAGTCTGCCCCATGATGACGGTGGTTCCATTTAAGATGGTTTCTAAGAGGAAGAGGCAGACACAGGTGGGTTGACCCTGGAAGTGACATCATAGATGGCAGCACATCAATCTTCCTTTCTGCAGAGGGGAAAGAAGAAGAGATACCGTTATTGCTTAGAGCCCTCTGGTGGCCAATGGTAATATTGTCCTCATCTAAGCCCATAAGTTGTTCCCCAAGCAAGCACAAGTTCCCTATCTATCTATCTATCTATCTATCTATCTATCTATCTATCTATCTATCTATCTATCTATCTATCTATCTATCTATCTATCTATCTATCTATCTATCTATCTATCTATCTATCTATCTATCTATCTATCTAAAGAACAAAAATCAAGAACGTCCATGAAGGTTTGGGTCACCAAAGTGATCCCTGTGTAATTGCAAGATCTCAAAGCAAAGTACAAAACAGAAAATAAACATGAGAGTTGACTGCCTCAAAATGGTGGAGGAGCCAGCTTTAAGGGCTGGGAAGCAGAAGAGTTGGGTTCAGGTGGCTGGAAACATTGAAATTTGTAGGTCTGTCAGTCATCCTTTCTGTAGAGGGAGGAAGAGAAGAGATTTTAAGTGACAGTTCCAACCCCTGGTTCAGAGTGAAATTACAGTCAGCCAAGCCCTGAAATTGTCTCCTAATCGCATCTATCTATCTATCTATCTATCTATCTATCTATCTATCTATCTATCTATCTATCTATCTATCTATCTATCTATCTATCTATCTATCTATCTATCTATCTATCTATCTATCTATCTATCTATCTACAAACAGGAGATGGACTCATTACAATCTGTATTTATGATTGCAATGTGGGCAATTACCAGCTAGAGGGCTGTGCACCTCAGTAGTCTGTGGAGTGACCCAGAAGTAATGTCCCGTTCTGTGTTTTGTATACAGTGCATCCGGAAAGTATTCACAGCGCATCACTTTTTTCACATTTTGTTATGTTACAGCCTTATTCCAAAATGGATTAAATTCATTTTTTTCCTCAGAATTCTACACACAACACCCCATAATGACAACGCGAAAAAAGTTTACTTGAGGATTTTGCAAATTTATTAAAAAAACTGAGAATGCACATGTACATAAGTATTCACAGCCTTTGCCATGAAGCTCAAAATTGAGCTCAGGTGCATCCTGTTTCCCCTGATCATCCTTGAGATGTTTCTGCAGCTTAATTGGAGTCCACCTGTGGTAAATTCAGTTGATTGGACATGATTTGGAAAGGCACACACCTGTCTATATAAGGTCTCACAGTTGACAGTTCATGTCAGAGCATGAAGTCAAAGGTATTGTCTGTAGACCTCTGAGACAGGGTTGTCTCGAGGCACAAATCTGGGGAAGGTTACAGAAAAATTTCTGCTGCTTTGAAGGTCCCAATCAGCACAGTGGCCTCCATCATCCGTAAGTGGAAGAAGTTCAAAACCACCAGGACTCTTCCTAGAGCTGGCCGGCCGTCTAAACTGAGTGATCGGGGGAGAAGGGCCTTAGTCAGGGAGGTGACCAAGAACCCGATGGTCACTCTGTCAGAGCTCCAGAGGTCCTCTCTGGAGAGTCTGGAGAGAGGATACCCTTCCAGAAGGACAACCATCTCTGCAGCAATCCACCAATCAGGCCTGTATGGTAGAGTGGACAGACGGAAGCTACTCCTTAGTAAAAGGCACATGGCAGCCCGCCTAGAGTCTGCCAAAAGGCAGAAGGACTCTCAGACCATGAGAAAGAAAATTCTTTGGTCTGATGAGACAAAGATTGAACTCTTTGGTGTGAATGCCAGGAGTCACATTTGGAGGAAACTAGGCACCACTCATCACCAGGCCAATACCATCCCTACAGTGAAGCATGGTGGTGGTAGCATCATGCTGTGGGGATGTTTTTCAGCGGCAGGGACTGGGAGACTAGTCAGGATAAAGGGAAAGATGACTGCAGCAATGTACAGAGACATCCTGGATGAAAACCTGCTCCAGAGCGCTCTTGACCTCAGACTGTGGCAATGGTTCATCTTTCAGCAGGACAACGACCCTAAGCACACAGCCAAGATATCAAAGGAGTGGCTTCAGGACAACTCTGTGAATGTCCTTGAGTGGCCCAGCCAGAGCCCAGACTTGAATCCGATTGAACATCTCTGGAGAGATCTTAAAATGGCTGTGCACCGACGCTTCCCATCCAACCTGATGGAGCTTGAGAGGTGCTGCAAAGAGGAATGGGCGAAACTGGCCAAGGATAGGTGTGCCAAGCTTGTGGCATCATATTCAAAAAGACTTGAGGCTGTAATTGCTGCCAAAGGTGCATCGACAAAGTATTGAGCAAAGGCTGTGAATACTTATATACATGGGATTTCTCAGTTTTTTTATTAATAATAAATTTGCAAAAACCTCAAGTAAACTTTTTTCACGTTGTCATTATGGGGTGTCAGAGACAGTAATGGGGCTTTGCCCTTTAAGTGTGCAGTTGATCTTGTACTTGAGAGATAGAGTTAGGACTTAATCAGAACATCCCTGAACCCATAAATAGTTCTTGAGATTATCATGGGGGCAGGGATGGACTGAGATCAACAATTATTTTAGCAGAGTGTTTCTCAGTTTCAGTTCTGATTGCTCACTGAGGTTCCAGGTTTGTGTTGCAAACAACTTCTTCTAGTTTGACTCCTTCCTTAATTAGGCAACTGGTTATTTCCCACTAGCTCTCAGAAATCACAAACTAGTTATTCTAATAAATATGTACTCAGTGAAGCGAAAAGTTTTGTGTGTTAGATGGGGAAAAATTCATTCTTGTTGGCATTATTTATTTATATGTATTACTTATTTATATGTATATACTGTAGGTATGCATGTTCACTTAGGGTATACTGTACCTTAAAGGCTCTTGCAAGGTAAACAGTTCCACTGTGGAGTGAGAGATGATGCTGTTGCTAACTACCTCTTCCTATTGATCTGTAGTTCTGAGGATCAACTCCCAGAAGACACCTGGCCTCATTTCCCTTCCAGACTCAGAAGCCCTGCCACTTCCAGGAGAATCAGCTATAAACACTGGTCACCTAGAGGAAGTGGCCATTTATTTTTGGGCCTAACTAGAGAAAGGTGGAGCTCCTGTTAAGCAGCAATATGACTGAGACCGTTGTGTTTTGTTACTTACTTCTCTTTGTATATGTTCTCATTATATGGGGTTTACCTGAGAGGTACCCCAACTCTTTCACATTGCTCTTCTGTCTGTAATAAATATGAGACTGAAATGACTACTGTCCTTTACATTCACTATCATTTGCCCTGGTGTCTGCTCTGCTTGTTAGTAACTGTCAGTAAGTATTTGGATAAAATTAAGAGTGAAAACTCCAAAAAAAAGGAAATTATAATAAAAAAATGCAAAATAAGTGAAACAAAAAGGATTGGCTAATTTAACAATGTGATCAATTAAAATTAAAAAATGGCTCACTGATTGTGAAACTGGATGAAGCAAACATTAGCAATCCCAGGGGGCCTAGGGATGAACTCGAGAGCCACTGGTACAGGATACTGGCTGACATAAAAGCACAGACTGTAAAGAGGCTGCGCTGCCCCCCATACCCCCTCCCCTCCTAAAACTAGAGCTGAATCTGAGTGATGATACTCCTGAGACTGCTTTGTCCTCTGGCCTCTCCCAGACTATCCTTTGCTTTGCTGAAGATATTATACTATGCAGAACCTTGACAAAAATTAGAAAATGTATGAGGGTCTAACACATGGCTTTAGTCCTAACTAAACTTTTGTTCATTTTTTGCTATGTAATGTTAACTCCACTCCATGTGTGTTTGCAAGCTGACATCCTTATAAAATAAAAGCAATTCTGATCATTGATTACAAAGAGGTTTGTTAACTCCGATGCCATCTTGTTTAACATTTAACACAGACATTTACAGCATGTTCCTTAACTTTCAACTTACCCTTCACCACTGCAGTCACTGCTTAATAAATCATTTCAAATGTCTTTTAATTTGAGTGCTCTCATGAACACTCTTGTCTTGTGAGGCATAAGTAGTTGAAGTAAATAGGCTGCTGAGTTGATCATTTCTACAGTCTGACATAGCTGCAGTTCCTCAAGCTAAATGAAGTCCAAATAAATCACCAATTTCTTACACTTTGTTGAGTTACTTTTTTCTTTTTATTTTTCAGGTCCCCTTTCCAATTTTTGGAGACTTCGTTTCAATCTGTTCTCTCATCTGTGTCTTATTTATTATTTTCTTTGCTGTTTAGACACTTATGTTAGGGCAGTGGGAGACAGCCCAGGGGTAAATAGAGTCATGTGATAGGTGAAGTGTAAAAAGGATGCATTGTGGGATTCCCTTGTTGCATTGTTTCCCTCCCCATCTCTCCATTCTTTGTTCAGGGGGGTATTTTTCGTACGTGGATTACTCGTTTAGCCCGATGTAATTGTTGACGATTTGGCCTGATCCTGGATCTGTTGGTTTTTCGAAACTCTTGCTGGAATTGTTGTCATAACAACACATCCTAATCCTCAAACCTGCTCGGAGCAGGTTTGTTTGATGTAAACAAGGATTAGCTCACACACTTAATCAGTGTCCGTGCGTGGAATTCATTCAGTCATGGCTTCACCGTTCATGAATGAGCGACCAGTTGATATCGGTACGCAAATTATAAGAAGAGAATTTCATATAGAGAATGTTTTGCGCGTTCGGCAAGATCCTTTATTGCTCGCAGAGGAAATTCTTTTTGAAATACCGCTTTAGCTGAGGGGGAATATTGTACCTCAAAAATTTATTAGGACCTTATATTCGAAGTGAAACTCGGCGAAGTCGGGCTCTCACAACCACACAGACAGTAGGCACTGCTTTGAGGTTTTTTGCAAGCGGTACTTTTTTAATATACTGTAGGCGATGCGGAAAACCTATCTAAAAGTGCAGTTTGCCAGGCAATTTGTAAAGTCTGTTTGGCTCTGAAATATTTCCTTTGGGTTTTCATAGTGTTTCCTGGACACCTGCGTGTGCAGACAATAAAAGAGGCGTTTCATGCCATTGCAGGTAGGTAATACACAGGCTAAAACACCCACAGTTCCATGAAGAATCTCACAATCAGCCTAACATTCTCATTACCCAGGGTTTCCAAATGTGATTGGAGCACATGGGACTGATCAGAGTGGAGTTTGATCAAACATTATTTGCAAAATGTACCTCTCCTCCTTATGAATAATCAGACACAGTGTCTTCATCAAATATTTGACCTTCGTCAATATCTCATCGGTCAGACACAGGTTCTAGGGATATGACATTCCCTGCAACTGACCCAACAAAAAAGAGGGCTATATGGAACATACCTATGGCACACATTGATGACAAATATATGCAATGACCATCCTTTACCTGAAATGAAGTAACCACTGCATCCTGCCACATGGTTCTGAGGAGGAGCTTCCCCCTGGAATGCCCTCAGAAACAGGGTGATGGGCATTTTGCTGGAGAGCCAACTCTTCTGCAGGGGATAGGTCTGGACCATGTGGACTTCCACGTATTTTTTGCTTGTCTGCCTTCTTATTAGCTTTAGAATTAATGTTTTTTATACTATATATGATTCTTTATGTCAACAATTCTTTAAATAGTTATATACCAATATTTACCAGTTTGAAGTATATTCTTGTACTTCACTTTAACCTGTTCCCATGTTCTTCTTGTGCTCACGTTTGATCTGGAATTATGACATATTAAATAATAATTAATCTGACACATAGGAAATGAAACGCTGCATTCAGTAAGTACAATGCACACTACTTAGCATTTAATTTGTCGGCCACTTTTTGCCAGCCCTCTTTTCTGGTTTGGGCTGCTTTTGTAGCGTTACCCCTGGTGCATATTAAATCTTGAAATTCTTCATGTCCTTCGAATAAAAGGTCTTGCTCGTGTGAAAAAAAAATGCGCCCGTTCTTTCGTCATTTTGTTACAGCCTATCAAAGACTTGCTGATCATGTTTTCTAGACTCGATATATATGGGCTTTTCAATCAGCGCGGGGGCACGCATTCATCTCGGATGATTAGATCCAGCTAGACTAATCTAATACACGGCTTTGTTTGAAAAAATGACTTATCCCGGATGAGTGTCACCGGCATTAACTCATCCAAGATGAGACATCTGATCTCGGATGATTTAAGCGACGTACGGAAAATACCCCCCAGATCTGTCGTTCAACTTGTAGCCAAACAGCATGGCCTATGGTGAGAGCAGCCCACCATTAATTGTCCTCTTGGTCCTAATGGCCAGTCTATCCCATCCTAGAAGTAAACCTAGAATGGAAAATAAAGCTAATGCAGCACCTTTGGTCATTTGAGTGCAGATATGGGAGGTACATTTAGGTAAATATTTGAATGAAAGAAAGGAGAGGCCAGAGCTGAAAGAGGAAGCATACAAGTGAAGTAAATATAATGTTTTGATACTGCCTGTTGAGTACGCAAGCCGACGAAACACTCCACTAGACAGACAGAGGAGTAATATGCGTGTAGTAAGATTCAGTGGTTATACAGTTTGGATTTCCATTTGTTCATTTGGCATTTTGTCTCTGTCCTTTTATTTAACCCTTCCTTGTGCCATTCTGACTACAATAAACACCTTCGTTGTTTCAATTATTTGATCTCCTTTTCTCATTGCCCTTCTCAGGAAAGCTTTCAGAGCACCCTCTGCACTCATTATGAGTTGCAAATACAGAAAATTTTTATAAATGACATTATAATGTGGCTTAATATTAATAATAAAGGAAAACTATGACTATATTAGGCTAACAGCAGCAACAGAGAGGAGGAAATCAAAACTCCAGTCAATATGCATTCCATCTCTTCTGTGCCAGATTGTTATCCAGCCCTTCTCTGTGTTTTCCATAAATAATGAGGGCAAATACAGTATGTGGGAAAATACGATTGAGGTCTGGCATTTAGTTTGTCATTAGTAATGACACATCAACTCCAGTGGATCTGTTACAAAGATAAGGAGGAACACATTGACCAAAATAGAAAGACAATGGGAATGACAGTAATAGTCAAACAGAAATATTCCTGCAAACTTAAAAAAGCAATATGAGGAGCCCTGCAAATATCTTAATGTGAAATAACAAGTCTTCAAATCTTGTATCCACTCTAACAAGAAAAAAAAGTACTTAAACCTGATGTGTGAAGAAAGCTGTTTTTGTGTGGAAAACATTACTAGTAAAATTCCTGGCACTTTTTTTGTCTGCTTCATTTCATGAAGTATTCAATAATTTATATTTTTCATTCATTAGTCTAATTATTCTTTTATATGGAATTTAGTCAAGTGAACAAAGATATTGTCTTTTGTGGCATCTTAGCCTTCCTGATGTGTACTGCTCATACAGATGTTGAAGAATTACAGAGACGTGAACCAACTGCTGTAGAGACTGAAAAGATGAGAAGAGGCAGACAAAACATTGAGAAGTCTGGAACATGAAAGGATAACAGCATCTGGTTAACACCTACATTTTGGATTTTCCCAGTATACTGTACATTAAAACTTCCCCAGATGTCTTGGAATGCTACTGAAGCACCATTTCAAAAGAAGGCAGAGCTCACAGTGCTTTTCCTGAAATGCAAACCTAAATTCTGTCATTTATTTAAAAAAATAAATAAATAAAGTTTGAATATCATAAATTTTTTCTTGTTAATAGGGGTTGGTGTTTTTACTCAAAGAAAGTAATCCATTACTAATTATTACTTATGTCTCTCAAATTGTAATGAGTAAAATAATTCTGGTACTTTCTGGAATATGTAACCACACTGCTAATTGTTTACACTTATGTAACTCTCTAAAACCATGCAAATACGTAGCAATTTGAAAGTATAAGAGAGATACCCAAATATAATTTCATTGCTTCAATAAAGCAGAAATAACCAATAATTACAAGAATATAAAGTTTTAACGCATTACACTACTTTGTTACTTGGAAATGTAATTAGATTACAGTACTTTGTTATTTTGTCCACTGTTATGCCTAACTCTGTTTGTTATAAATGTTTACTGTTTACTTCCTATATTGGTGTGTGTCAGAAGGTCAACAAAATTCTTATTCACACTTGCTCTCAGTAAAGCAGACTAATATTTGCTAATATAATATCTTTGATAGCATACATTTACAAAGAAAAATGTACCAAATGACTCCTATGAAAATTAATAAAATGTGTGATACTGACTCCAGTTTTCCTTCATAACGAGGTCTGAAAGTGTCAGAAGTGGCACACAGGCTGAAGCTTTAAGGGCAAAACCAAAGTGAAAGGCAAAACAAGAATATTTCTAAGTTTAGTTTTGTTGATTTTCTGAACAATAGTCTTGTGTGAGGAATTTCCCCAATGAGTTAAATTTCAGATACTGTTTAATACGCAACGCAAAATGTATATTTTATATGTTGTTTACCCCATGTACTTTGTAGTGGTGGTAGAGAAAAAAATGTAATCTCGTGTTGTCATGCAGAATGGAGAGAAAAAGGTTTATGATTTAATAGAAGTCAATAGTGATCAATGCTGTACAGTGGCAAAGCATGTGAAAAATGTATATGAGGAAAAGAAAAAAATCTTCTATTACTCATGTCAGATTAATCCACATGTCCGTTATCCAGTCGTATGCACAAAATGTGCAAATTACATGTCGGTTTCTGCAGAAATATTGTTAAATATACACTACTATCCATGCATGTCATAAATAGGAAAGTAAACAAGAAGATTTAGTCCTTGTCAGTACCACATGGGTTGGGTGGGCATCCCAGCCAGGGGAGAGGAAGGAACCAGACCCAGGAGAGATGGCCAGAAAGGATGGCCAGACAGCCCATCAGTTGTGAAAGACGCTGCAGGGGATGTGTTATTCCCCCAGGATGCTAGATGGCAGCAGCCCTCCGTATCGGTGTTCATTTGGGAACCAGCAGGGAATGCTGGGAGATGTAGTCTGGCAATAGAGCCCTGCTGGGGACCATGGGTGCCACAAGGGGGCACTGCAGGGAGATGAGCTCCTTAATAAGTGGGACTTCCATATGACCCAGAAGTACTTTCATCGGGCAGTAGCCATAGCACTGGAAGTACTCCTGGGTCCTTAATAAAAGGGACCACACTCTGTTGTTGAGGCGAGTCGCAGCTGGGAGGACGTAGAGAAATACTTGACTGGACAAGGGCAATGCGGTGGTGAGATATTAGAACATTAGAACACCCTAGAACAGGCCATTCAGCCCAACAAAGCTCGCCAGTACTATCCACTTATTTCTTCCAAGAAAACATCAAGTCGAGTTTTGAAAGACCCTAACGTCTTACTGTCTACCACACTACTTGGTAGCTTATTCCAAGTTTCTATCGTTCTTTGTGTAAAGAAAAACTTCCTAATGTTTGTGTGAAATTTACCCTTAACAAGTTTCCAACTGTGTCCCCGTGTTCTTGATGAACTCATTTTAAAATAACAGTCTCGATCCACTGCACTAATTCCCTTCATAATTTTAAACACTTTAATCATGTCACCTCTTAATCTTCTTTTGCTTAAACTGTAAAGGCTCAGCTCTTTTAATCTTTCCTCATAATTCAATCCCTGTAGCCCTGGAATCAGCCTAGTCGCTCTTCTCTGGACCTTTTCTAGTGCTGCTATGTCCTTTTTGTAGCCTGGAGACCAAAACTGCACACAGTACTCAAGATGAGGCCTCACCAGTGCATTATAAAGGTGAGAAAAAGTATTGTGGAGAGAAATTACTTGTGCTTGCTCTACTTTGTGGAAGAATTTGGTTAATAAACCATGCTTTATTTGAACCCGGGACTTTGTGTGATTGTGTTTGGGGGTTTGGGGCTCGCTGATGCCCCGGGTTCAAGCACATCCTATAACACATTTTCATACAAAGAATGTAGCTCAATGTGCTTTACAAGATGTCAAAGAGAAAGTTAGAATAAAAGAAAAAAACAAATAAGATTAGGCAAGAATATTAATGAATAATTAGCAAAATAAGAAAAATAAATTTATACAATCTTATAAAACATAGATATATAATCAGTAGAAGGGTAACGTCCTTATATACAATGCCATAATGTACAGTAAGTCTCTAAAGATAAGTCCGGTGGTAAGGTCAGAAACAAAAAAACTAAGCAACTAAGAAATTGAAAAATATTTATATTATGACGTTAAATCTTGTTTTCCTTATTGTAAAAATTATTAACTTATCAAAAAACTTATATTTACAATATTATTTAGCATACTTTAAGAAATTTTGTGAAGCAAATTTAGCTCACCCCACTGGCAGTTTTTTTTTTTTTTGCTAAATAAATTAGAAACACAACTCCCATTTAAAGTTTTTTTTTATGTAATTTTTGCATATGTATTTTTTGCAGTGATCCAGTTTAGCTGAAGAAAAATAAAATCTGCAGGGGTTCCAAGGCCAAAATTCCACCAAGACCCCCACTGGGCATTCTACCTAACATAACTCAGTCACTCTCTCTGTTTCAGGCCACACTTCTTCGGAGTAGCTCTGAGTGGAAGCACAGAGCAGCGGCGTCTCCCACAGGCATGTAGCCCTTCGCAAACACCAGCTGTCCATGTGAAATAACCGGCAGTGAGAAATCAAAGTCGATCGCTCAGCAGGTGGTGGAAACTTAAAGCCAACGGTCTCTTAGTGATTCAGCTGAATGTGGAAAACGCCGAAGCACCGAAGTGAATACAAAAATCGAAGTTACTACAAGAACGGAGAAGATGATATCAGCGTTAAATGTAAGTTCTATCTGCTCTCTGCCCATTGAGCGCACGTTTATATGTTGTGTGTCCTGCAGCATGTACAGTTCAGGTTTTCTGGCAGACAGTGTGGACAGCTTCACCTGCCAAAAGTGTTTAGTTAATTTAGAGTTGGTCAGAAAATACGCGAATTGGAGGACCGCGTTAGGAACCTGATAGCAATTAGGCAAACCGAAAATTGGATCGACTCGATTTGTTTAGACAATTTGGCTACTTCTGATTTGGCTTCAGTCTCTCCAGGTCCCACTGTAGTCAGTGCGCGACTGAAGTCAGCAGCACCAATTCAGCCACGGGCCGAGTGGGTAACAGTAAGACGGGGGTCTAAGAAGCCAAAATCTAGTCCCTCGGCACCCAGGTCACCAATTCGAACCCAGAACAGATTCTCAGCACTCCGCAGCGCGCCTGTGGAAACTGAGAAAAAGAAAGTGCTCATAACTGGCAATTCTATAGTGCGGAATGTTAGAATTCCAAACTATGTTAAACCAGCAGTTAATGTTAAATGCCTCGCAGGGGCCAAGATTTCTGACATAGAGGCTGCATTGGACTGTCACCGACGATGAAGTATCTACCTTATTGCTACATGTTGGCACTAAAGATATTTATTTACAGCAATCTGAGGTATTAAAGAGGAACTTCATCTCTCTATGCACCAAAGCTAAAAGAAAATGTCGGAATTTAGTTGTATGTGGCCCTTTACCAAGATTATATAGAGGGAATGCGATTTATAGCAGATTGCATTCCCTTCACTGCTGGCTAGAAACCTGGTGTGCAAATAAACAACACCTATTCTGTTTCTCTTCTCAGTACTCAAATGTGGCACTTGGTGCCTCGGCCCACCTGCCAAGTTGTTTTGCCTGCCTAAGGTAAAGTCATCCCTGATGGAGGATTGCAGGAATCGTGGGGTAGATGGGTCCTTTCATTGGATTGGCTGGCCCAGCGCTGTTTCAGCCATGGAATGGCCAAATGGGGGAGGCAGCTTGATGGCTGAGGTCTCCAGGACTCTAAACAAATCCAAATCATATTATGTGATATCATCTACTGTTAAATTCTGGTCCGTACTTGTAAAATTTTTATTTTTATACTGTATTGAGTATTTGTTCTGTTCTGTGTATCGTACTTTATTGTATTGACCCCCTTCTTTTTGACACCCAGTGCACGCACAACCTACCTGGAAAGGGGTCTCTTTTTGAACTGCCTTGCCCAAGGTTTCTTCCATTTTTTCCCTACAAGGGTTTTTTGGGAGTTTTTCCTTGTCATCTTAGAGAGTCAAGGCTGGGGGGCTGTCAAGAGGCAGGGCCTGTTAAAGCCCGTTGCGGCACTTCTTGTGTAATTTTGGGCTATACAAAAATAAATTGTATTGTATTATATTGTATAATGTGCTTAAATCATTCCTCATTGTTTCCAAGCTTTGTTTGAGAGGATTCAGTGCAGGGGATCTCAATGACAACTGGGGTGCCTGCCTGCATTCCAGCATCAGAAGAACTGGAAAAGAGAACAGATAAAAATAGAGATTAGTGTAGATTTTTGTCGACTGCAAATCCCTGAGCAGTCTGATAATTCTTTGCCTATATCATCTATTAAGAGTACAACTAAAATGAAGCTACAAAAAAAGACAAAACAATGTGGTTTTAGTAGTTTCTTTTTTAATGTTCCACAGTACTTGCCTTGCAAATCTCTGTTGGTAAAGTATTCCGGAGTTTTGGTGCATAACAACAAAAGGCCACCTCACCTCTTCTTTTAAGCTTGGCTCTTGGAATTATAAGCAGACAACCATTAGAAGATCTAAGGTTACAACTTGGAGTGTAGGGTGACAAGCACTCCAAAATATATGATTGGCTTTATACACCATTAGTAATATTTTAAAGTCAGACACGGGTAACCACTGCAATGGTGCTAAAACTGGTGTGATGTGCTCAAATTTTCTTTTCCTAGTTAAGATTCCTGCTGCTGCGTTCTGCACCAATTACAACTGATTGATGTCTTTCTTAGGTAGGTCCCATTAGGAGTTAATTGCAGTAATCTAGATGATGAAAAACAAAATCGTAAATTACATTTTCAGCATCTTGCAGTGTTTTAAGAGGTCTAACTTTTGCTATATTCCTTAAGTGAAAAAATACAGTCCTTGCAATCTGTTTAATGTGCAATTCAAAGTTTAGGTCAGAGTCCATGATTACACCTAAATTATTTACCCCTGCCTTGACTTTTAAACCTAAGGGATCCAGTTTATGTCTACTACCCTTGCTATTTCCATTTTTGCCAATCACTAAGATTTCTGTTTTTTCTTATTTTTTTTGAAAAAGTTACTGCTCATCCTTTGGGAAATACTGTTGAGCCATTGAAGAGATTAAAATCATATGGGAGTCACTTGTTGAACTGAAGGCAGAACTCTCTAACTAATAAATGAGGGGGGAATAATCCTTCATGCCAAGAGAAAAGTCTGGACAATAAGTTTAATAACTGAGTGCTTTTTGGGAAATGAGCTTTCATGATTTCTAGCAGTCACAAACACCAAACTTTTATATTAATACTCTTAACCGTTGCATGTCCTTTTGGTATGCCAGTGTCCACTGGATGACCACTAGTAAATTTATTATGAAGACGTATAGGAAAATGAAGGCAGCATTTCTGCAATCATTACCTTTTAGATTTAGTTTTGATTAATACAATGTCAAATATTCTTTTCACTATTAATATAGCATATGGCTGTTTTAAGCTTGGGATAGCATGAAAGAGTTACGTCTTACAGTATGTTCTTCAATGTCTAAGAACTAACAGCATCAGATTGATATTTTGGGTGGATGACTTATTGGAGTGGAGCAACAGATTCAACACAAGGCAGAAGATGTATTTTAGACAAATTCAAATCATGAAAGGTCAGGCTGATGTCATTTTACAGTGCACTCTTCATATGACATCCTTCATTTTTTAAATGTTCTTTGACCTCATCCCAAAGTACAAACGAAGGGCAGACTTTATCTGTCCCAAAATTGATTTTTAAGTGACCTGTCATTCTACTGCACTCATCAGGCTGACTCCCAGAATCAGCTTTTTTTCTTTTTCTTTTTTTTTGCTGTATTCTGTCTATTCTGCAGTTGTGATATTAATACATTGTTCTCCTTTTTTTTCTTACTGGTGGCCACTTTAAATTCCTTTAGAAATGCAAGCCTTGTATTCTGATTAATTAATGCACCAATATCATACACAAGACTAATAAACAGTCAAGTCAGTAGGTGCTGGTAATTATATTAATTATTAATATTAATGACATTCAGTACCTGGGTAATTAAAAGGTGCTTCCTGATTCCAGGCTGCATCTGGTGTGTGTTTTCAGCATGGGAGCTGTTGAGTGCCAGTGGATGGATTTACTAATTAATCTCTGAGCTCTGTGCAAAGCACAACTATGGCTCAAAAGATCTATTAAACTCATTTTGCTCACAAGTAGTTTATCAGAAAGCCGGAATTAAATAATGCAGCGACCTTGGCTTTCATTTCTGTGTGACCTCCAGAAGTAGATTACTTTTCAAATGTACTGAAGCCTCACCCGAGACCTATGCTTTGTTAGCCAATGCCTTATTTTTCCTGAACACACAGAAAGCAGACTGAGCTGATAACTTTAGCATGCTGGTTTCTAAGACTGTCTTTATATTTAAGATAATACTGGTTAAAGTTTGCCACGCTTCCTAATAGTACTTTATAATGTCTTTGGTTTTAATACTAGGCATAAGGGTAATATATAGTCTACTGTATATTCTATATTTTTACGTGTACTGTACTGTATAATATATACTGTATTTTCTAACTGGCTACATCACTATGTGCACCTGCCTAGTAGGAAACAGTACCCCATTTTGCCCCATAATTGCCTAAACTCTTTAAGACATGGATTCAGCAAGGTGCTGGAACTATTCCTGAAGGATTATGGTCCTCTTGGTCACAATGGCATACTGCAGTTTATCCAGGTTTTTATGTTACACACTTATGTACCAGTCCTCCAGTGGTACTTCATCCCAAAGGTTCTCTAATAGATTGAGATCTAGAAATTGTGTAGGTCAGTGGAGTAAACAGATGTCAGTCATATTCATGAAACCAGCATGAGATGATGTGAACTTTGGCACTAACATGGAAGGTAGCCTGTTCAAATTTTGTTACTACCAGAAGGGGTCTTCTTCTGTTATGCCCTTAACCTGAAGATTGTTCCAGGGGTTCTGTACAATGGCTGAACCTGCACTCTGACCTCCAATGGTCATGTGAAAAGACAATTTCCCTTAATTAATATATAAAAAAAAAATCCACTTGAAAATGATCAGACTACAATCGCCCTGTAGGGTTAGTGGCAGAAAATTGAAGCAAGTTGTAGTGCAAAAAATAGGAGGTGTGCAAAATACAAGGGTTGTCAGTGTTTAAACCAGAGGGATGGAAGCATTAACAGATGGCGTACACAAAAACAAATCAGCAGTGGTCTCCCCATGACTTTCTTGTATACTCAGATATGGGGATGGATATTTGAAGAGTAAACTGCAAGACAATGATTATATTTTTATATTGTATACATTAAAGAACCATCAACAACAAATCAAATTAATAATATATTGAACAATTATTCTAAAAGTAAAGTTGAATAAATTGGACTCTGCAGCTGCATGAATAAAAGGTAAAGTACCACTTCTGATTAATGGAAATAGCCCAAAGGTTGACCTAAGTGAAAGTGTAGTCAAGTTATCGTGTCTACATACACACACAGACAGCCACACAGACATAGTTCCAAAAATGGTATGTTTGGACTCAGGGAGGTCTAAAACGTCAAGTTTCATCAAAATCTCAAAGTCGAATTTTTGGACGATTACAATATATTTCGTATAGAAAGTAAGAAGGAGTGGCAGTGATAATAGGTGGCACGCAGAAAATCAGAAAGATGACAGCATTAAGAGTTGGCACATGCAAAATCAAAGCGGTGAAAGTGATAGTAGGTGGTGTGTGCAAAATCAGAAGGATGGCATCATTAATTGGTTGTCCATACAAAATTGGAGTTGAGTGTATAGATGTGAATTCAGAATGAAATAGGAATGCTGATTGGTGGAAAAAATGTAATGCAGATATAAGTGAAGGTTTGATGATAGTAGTTGTGTACAAACTGTAAACGCTCATTCTTTTTATTTGAAATATGTTGATACACATTTCCTAGTTGAATTATAAATATTTATTGGATCATACATCAGTACAAAAGACCACTTTAAAATTTGACTTCAGCTCTGAACGTGTTGTACTGGAAAATGACATGATTGCCAAAAAAATTATTAAATTTGTGCCATGCTGACATGTGACTGGTTGCCCCATCTTGCTGGAAATAACTTTCACTGATCTCACGATCATCCAGTTTATTCACAGAAAAGCACCATGCCTTTGTACATTTATCCAGGAATACTGCAATCTTTATTTGGATTGCTTCATTATTTAGACAGTAATACATCACAACTCGCGGCCCCGCCCATTAGAATCACCCTGTATTAAAAATCATTAATTAAAAGGCATTTGACAAACACAAAAAGAAAAAGGCGTACATAAACACACTAAATACTATCTGTAATGATTTGTTAAAATCCCCAAGTGCAATATTAAGAAGAGTGGTGGGAGTTAATAAAAAAATGTAAAAAAAATTTAAAAACTCCCTTTGTAGTTGTACCTAGTAAAAGATCGAAGACTGAAAGAAAATGGTGGTACTTCAAAATATTTCAATTCCTGGAGATGGTACATTAAGAAAAAAATGTAGAAAACCCCTGGACCAGAGATACTGCATGAAATTTAATCACAAATATGTCAATAGTCTGCTATAGTTAAACGTTTCTTTGATTACCAGGTCTGATACTGAATCCAGTATTATACAAAGTCATGCACTGTAACTAGTGTTAGCAATAACTGAAATCCAAGATCATGCTCGGCTTCACAGCATTATGCTACTGACGAGATGGTACAACATTTTGGGGAGTCTTGATCTAAGCCCTGATCTATCCATTCCTGTTCTGTTAATGATGACTGAGAAAGATGAAATTTACTGATGGTTGATTTTGATTTAAAACTCTCCCAGGGTATTCAAAGGGAAAACGTTTTGATATTTGTAAACCTTTCTCTTGTTTCTCAGGTTAGGAGGAGAGCTCCATCACTGCCAAGTGTTAGTCCACAATGATACGCCACCTTCTGGGCGTGTCTCAAATATAAAGTCTTCTGAGCAGAAGGGACGAGGTCAGCTGCACTCATTGGGCGTCTCCTCCTTGCTGTAGGAACAGAAAGAGACGATATTGTCAGCGACTGTGCCCCCTCTTTCCCCATTGTTGTATTACTTACAAAGGAGAACTCAGGAAGGTGATTCTCAGACATGCATACATAATAAGTTATTTTTACTATGAATATTATGATCTTAATTTTTGGATAATTTGAAGTCCCTGGCTCATGAAGAAATGCAATAGGTGTCTACCAATATTGAGTAACTTACAAAAGAAAGTATGAACTGTTTAAATTCTTTGCATGTCTGTAATTAATGACACTTGCTCTCTAATAGCTAGTAAAAGCCTCCAACTATTAAGTCAGGTTTCATGTCTCTACACACACCACCGGATATTGTAAAACATCTGTTGTTTTCGCAGTGCCTTTCTACAAATAGAAACTGAGAAGTCTGACAGTGGTCTGATTAAATATGTCACAGAATGGAAAAGAGCAATCAGCTGAATTGGAGCAGTTCAAGTGTCTCTGCAGTGCAAAATATGTGAATAAGGGACTACCCGAAGGCAACTATTCGGGACATCTCTGTTGTAAATGCCAACATCTATCTATCTATCTATCTATCTATCTATCTATCTATCTATCTATCTATCTATCTATCTATCTATCTATCTATCTATCTATCTATCTATCTATCTATCTATCTATCTATCTATCTATCTATCTATCTATCTATCTATCTATCTATCTATCTATCTATCTATCTATCTATCTAACAGTACCCCCAACTGAGGAAAAGATGCTAGGGTAGTCTTTCATTGTTTGCCATTGTTACAGTGTAACTATAGTAAGTCAGCACTGTGTTAAGCCATATGTTGAAATGACTTATTTTGACAAATTCCATGTGGCAACAGCTTTAAAGCTTTAAATTCATATGAATCTTTCTTCATGACAACATGTAAGTGAGAGTATTGAATTACCAGGACCACTATAATTAGATAAACTCATTATGAAACTTAAAGGTCTGTACATGCTTTCCTTCTGTCACAGTCACTTGTCATGAAAAAATATATACTTTCAGCATCTAAGCTCCTCTTTTGTGAAATATGAGTAAAACAAACACACAAGTACAATTTTTTGTTTGTTTTTAGGACATGGGAGCATACAGTAACTGAATTAATGGTATAGCAACAGTCATAAGGAGTACATCAGGTGAACGTAATTATTGTGTGAGTGGCAATGTGTTGTATATTGATTGGATGTATGTATGTAATCATTCCATTGTGGCAATACTACTACTACTACAATTACATGTCTTGTGTTTCAACTTCCACAATGTAAAATAGTTGCACATTAATACAGTGATGACTTTTATGTCTCTGTGAAGACCAATCAACTTTTGGACTTTACTCTAAGAGATCAGTTAGGCCATGCTTTCCTATCTTGAACTATTTTGGCCAATGACAGAACCCTCCATTTCATTATTTTCAGCCATTCGTTTTCAATATCATGTTGCTTACTTTTGATTGAGCTTCAGTCAACTGACAAGTGGTCTTACATTATCCTCAAGCACCAATGAAGAATGGTACAATGAAGAATTCCTAGTGGATTCTACCATGATGAGCTGCAAAGCTGTCCCAAACCAGAACATTTCTATCACTATGCTTTACAATTGCTATCAGGTTTATCTGGTCAAATGTTGTCTTTGGATTTCACCATATATGTGTTCTGATACTGTGACCAGAACACATTGTTCCAGATGTCCTGTGGTCAAATTTATAAAACTTGCTTATGCTCAAAAAACACGCCTGATATGTGTGTATGCAACAAAAAGTCGAAACCAAAACTTGATAGGAGATCACGTATATATTTACAGCAACTCCAACCTATCCGAATGCAACATTTTGAAGAAACTGGAAAATGTGGACACCCTTGATCAAAAAGGGAAATGCAGCCAAACCAGTTAAATTACTACTAAGAAAAATAACAAATCATATCACTGAGCAGTTATTATAATGTGCATTGACATGACAAGCATATTACACCTCAAAACTATTGAATTTGATGTGCGCTGTATTTTAGTTCACTTTTAAGAAGGATAATTCTGTCTATTTGCACTAAACACGTTTTTTTGTTTTTTTTTTCACTTTACATTGATGAATGTCATTTCTCAGGGAAATGGCTGATGGGTCAGGAACATCTTAGCAAAGTTTCACTCCATCGTACCTGCTGTGCTGGAAGCCATTAAATGACTGGTGAGGCATTACATTTAGTTTTTATATGGCGTGGGTATACATACATAAAACATCACATGTTTTTGACTACATAAAAGGGCAATTTCCAGCAGTGTCCAGTTCTCCTAATGTAATTATAGCACATTTATAGTAATTACTGTATACCACATTCGTATTGCAATAAAGGCACCTTTGCGAGAATGAAACTGCTTTTGTTATTTGTAAGCAGCTACATTTCATTAACATACAAGCCATTAGTGCTGCCAAGATGAGAATGACAAACGTCATGGCTCTGTGGCCTGGATCAACCCATGATTCGTTTATTTTGAGACAAAGTAGCTTTGGCAGATGTGATAGTACTTTATGTGGTGGCCGTGTTGTTGGTAAGGTAACTAGGCAGACTCTCAGTTTTTCAAATGGCCTGTAATATTCATTGTACAAGCAATCATGTCATCATGGCATGTGCCAGGTGATAGTGGGTACCCACTCAAATGCCAGTGCCTCATTTCTTTCCACAACCACCAAAATGCAGAGGAGAGGTGCTACAATGCCGCATATCATCTTCCACGCTCATTTGTCCAGCATAAGACTCAAGGCGTCAGGAGAGAAGCTGCTGTAGCAGCCAATGAAGGTCTGCAGTATATATACAAGGTTAATTAGCATAGTCCATATATGGTTGTTTTAGGGTGGACACTGGTTGGGATTCAAGGCATGTTCACATAAGCACAATTTCAAGGTAATTGTGATTTATAAAAGTACATTTTGTAAAGATATGCCTACACCAGGTTTTAATAAATGTGTTGGTTTTTTTTTCTGCTGTACTCATTTTCCTGTTTATTGGCATTCGCTAGTTTCTCGTTTGAATCCACGTAAAAGTTTATAAATGAGACCCCTTATCTTTGCCTGTAGGTGTTCACTGGCAAACTTAAGCCTTGCCCGAATGATCTTTCCATCTGGCACACCACCTATGTTAATCTAATATTTGCATCCTCTTTCTACTGGTAGACACAAGCACTTTGAAATTAACAGTAACAACAGCTACTTGTAGGTCCTGTGATGAAATTCTGGGATTCTTAAAGAGATCGTTCAGTATCTTGCATTCAGGCTAAGCTGAAAGTTTATTATAATCTTCACCACTTGCAGATGATATTCTGGACAGTGGAGTGGTTAATATTCACTTGTTTGGGAGTTTTTGAAGTCATTTTCCTCCACTCATTGGCATCAGAACATTACATTTACTTATTTGGTGGATATTTAGTGGTAACTTTCAACATTTATGATACAATTGGTTACATTTCTTTTTGGTTTTCCAGTTGGAGTACAGGGGCAGGTGAAATGACCTGCTCATGGTCACACAGTATCAATAGTGGGATTTGAACCCATAACATCGGGGTTTGAAGTCCAAAGCCTTAACCACTACACTATACTGCCCACATTAGTACATTACATTCTTTCTGGAGATCTCGTTTAATCTCAGCAACAAAAGAGAAAGCCAAACTAAATCTTTTAGTTTTAAATCTCACAGGTTCAGACAAGATCCTCTCTAATGATATAGAAATCATTAGCACCCGATCTGGTGCACGCGATTCCAGTTGCAGGTATTTCAAGTTATTGATAATTTAGGAGTGTACTTACTTTTTTCACATGTGAAATGTGAATATATGTTTATTTAAATTATACAATGGACTACAAAATGTGAATGTGGCATGATCTTTGGATATATTACATTAACTTTATCTATACATACTGTTTAAATAAAGATCAAATCTTGATATGTCCACATACTCTAAAAAAGGAAAAAACCTTTCATGCAGTATACTACTTTTTCACATAGTTGAATTTCACATCTGTGCTTTAAATTTCTTTATATACAGTATGTTGTGCTGGACACAGTCTAGGTGTATAGCGGCTTTTGGAATAAAAAGATTCTGCATTGGTGGGAACATCAGACACAATGCCAGTGCAGAAAGGAGAACATAGGCAAGGGCAGCATGAAGGGAATTAGGCAGGAGAACCAGCACTAGCTTGAGAAAGAATGAGGCACAACCCAGGCAAAACATGCAGTAGAGCAGACAGTTCAGCAGTAGGCAGGAATGTCTTTGCTTCTCATTAGGAACAAACTGGAAATTGATGGTAGGAAGGGGTTAAAAGTCAGCTCTGAGAGGTGAGTAACAGGCACACAAGCAATCAACTAGTAAGAGGTAAAGTGGCCATAGGCGAAGACAGAGAAAAAGAGAGCAAAAAAATGAGGAAAAGACGATGGTTGGTGCAGTGCCTAACAGCGGAAAAGTAAGATCAAAGGATTTGAAGGCTGCATAGCAAGTCTTGACTGGCATTAGATACTTTGTTTTACTTTTTTGTTCTTTCATAATCTACATTTTTATTTTGCCTCTTTAATCAATACTTTGGTTTCCTTGGCTTTATTCTAGTTTCAGACAATCTACATGTCTACTAGTCTTCAGAATTTATATTCTCTACTTATTTTCAATTATTTTATGTATATATATATATATATATATATATATATATATATATATATATATATATATATATATATATATATGTGTGTGTGTGTGTGTGTGTGTGTGTGTGTGTGTGTGTGTGTGTGTGTGTACATATATACTTGACATATACATATATAGATATAATTTATTGATATCTCCAGTAAATATTCATAATTAACATGTACACTGCATAAAAAGCATTTTCCTGTTATAAGTAGAGGTATGCTGCATGAAATTAGACACTATGCACATCATGGCATGGGTGAAGGTAAACAACAGAAACATGCCATGAAAGAAAGTAAGATGGAAGCTTTTAGAGACAGAAAGGGGTTGTAACCTGCATAGAGACAAAGGTTATTTATCTGACTGTAATCAGACAGAGACAGAGAGAGAAAGGAAAAGCATATGTTTATTCGGCTGGAAATATGTGGTAATTTCTAGTTGGCTGAATTTTTTGAATACAAAGAAATGAACACAGCTGTAAAATAGCCGCCACCCTTGAAATATGAGCATTTGGGACTAGCACACAGGAAAGCAAAAAAAGCCAAGAGCAATAAATCAACTAGCCTGCGAGCCAAGCCCAAAGCCATCCCAGTATCCAAAACTGGGGTCACAAACATGATAAAATTAGAATATTAGAACAATCTAGACAAGAGCAAGACATTCAGCCCAACAAAGCTCGTCAGTTCTATCCATTTAATTCTTACAAAATAAAATTAAGTTGGGCGGAATAGTGGCGCAGTGGTAGCGCTGCTGCCTCACAGTAAGAAGACCCAGGTTCGCTCCCGGGTCCTTCCTGCGTGGAGTTTGCATGTTCTCCCCTTGTCTGTGTGGGTTTCCTCTGGTTTCTTCCCACAGTACAAAGACATGCAGGTTAGGTGCACTGACGATCCTAAATTGTCCCTAGTGTGTGTCTGTGCTCTACGGTGGGCTGGTGCCCTGCCTAGGATTTGTTCCTGCCTTGCGCCCTGTGTTGGCTGGGATTGGCTCCGGCAGACCCTGTGTTAGGATATAGCGGGTTGGATAATGACTGACTGACTAAAATTACGTCTATTTTTGAAAGTCCCTAATGTCATACTGGCTGCTACACTACTTGGTAACTTAGTCCATGTGTCTCTGGTTCTCTGTATGAAGAAAAATGTACTCTTAACAAGTTGTGCCCCTGTGTTCTTGAACTCTTTGTAAATTAACAGTCTCAGTCCACTGTACCAATTCCCTTCATAATTTAAACACTTCAATCATGTCAACTCTTAATCTCCACTTTCTTAAGCTGAAAAGGCTCAGCTCTTTTACTCTTTCCTCATAACTCATCATCTGATGAGGTATTAGATTCATACCTGGTAGCATGGATCGTGGACTATCTTAAAGACAGACCTCAGTATGTGCGTCTTGGGAACTGCACGTCTGACATTGTGGTCAGCAACACAGGAGCGCCGCAGGGGACTGTACTTTCTCCGGTCCTGTTCAGCCTATATACATCGGACTTCCAATACAACTCGGAGTCCTGCCACGTGCAAAAGTTCGCTGACGACACTGCTATCGTGGGCTGTATCAGGAGTGGGTAGGAGGAGGAGTATAGGAACCTAATCAAGGACTTTGTTAAATGGTGTGACTCAAACCACCTACACCTGAACACCAGCAAAACCAAGGAGCTGGTGGTGGATTTTAGGAGGACCAGGCCCCTCATGGACCCCGTGATCATCAGAGGTGACTGTGTGCAGAGGGTGCAGACCTATAAATACCTGGGAGTGCAGCTGGATAATAAATTGGACTGGACTGCCAATATTGATGCTCTGTGTAAGAAAAGACAGAGCCGACTATACTTCCTTAGAAGGCTGGCATCCTTCAACATCTGCAATAAGATGCTACAGATGTTCTATGAGACGGTTGTGGCGAGCGCCCTCTTCTACGCGGTGGTGTGCTGGGGAGGCAGCATAAAGAAGAGGGACTCCTCACGCCTGGACAAACTGGTGAGGAAGGCAGGCGCAATTGTAGGCATGGACTGGACAGTTTGACATCTGTGGCAGAGCGACGGGCGCTGAGCAGGCTCCTGTCAATCATGGAGAATCCACTGCATCCACTAAACAGTGTCATTTCCAGACAGAGGAGCAGCTTCAGCGACAGACTGCTGTCACTTTCCTGCTCCACTGACATACTGAGGAGATCGTTCCTCCCCCACACTATGTGACTCTTCAATACCATCCGGGGGGGTAAACGTTAACATTATTCAAAGTTATTGTCTGTCTGTATACCTGCATTGTTATCACTCTTTAATATTTTCTTTATCAGTATGCTGCTGGAGTGTGTGAATTTCCCCTTGGGATTAATAAAGTATCTATCTATCAATCTATCTGTCTGCCATCCTGGAATCAGCCTCGTCACTCTTCCCTGGACCTTTTCTAGCACTGCTATGTCCTTTTTGTAGCCTGGAGACCAAAACTGCACACAGTACTCCAGCTGAGGCCTCACCAGTGCAAAGCTTGAGTATAACCTCCTTGGACTTGTTCTCCACACATCAGGGCACTATATAACCTAACATTCTGTTAGCCTTCTTAATGGCTTCTGAACACTGTCGGGAAGACAATAGCTTAGAGTCCACTATGACTCCTAAATCCTTCTCACAAGGTGTACTCTCGATTTTCAGACCCCCCGTTGTGTAGTCGAACCTCACATTTTAACTTCCTACATGTAATACTTTACTGTTACTTCCAATAATTTAATCTGCCACAAACCTGCATGCTGTCTATGTCCATCTATAATGATTCAATGGATTCGAGATTATCTGCCAATCCACCTATCTTGGGATCATATGCACACTTAACCAGCTTGTTACTTATATTCCTATCTAAATCATTGATATATATTAAAAATACCAGCGACCCTCGCACTGACCCCTGTGGAACACCACACTTAACATCGGCCAATTCTGACAGGGTTCCATTCACCATAACCCTCTGATTCCTGTGTAAATTTTGCACCCATTTACACACAGCACCCTGAGCTCCCATTTCTTTTAGTTTGATAACCAACCTCTCATGGGCACCTTACCAAATGCTTTCTGAAATTACACACATGCTGAATCCTTAGCAAAATGTACAAACCAAAGTTTTAACGATACTGGAGCAAGTAACAGAGATAAAACTCTTTGCTACTGTGTAGGTGGAACAGGTCAATCTGACTGGACTATCATTCTAGCATGTATTATGAAGCAGTCTGACTTAAACTAAGTCTCTGCTCTGAAATGATGAATCACTAGGGCACATCTTTGGTCATCAGGTGAACTGCTGACCTTCCTCTTGATAACAAATTTATCCATAATGTCAAAATGATGTCAACATTTTTGGCTCTTCATGACTTCTCAAAAATAAGGCATTCAGATGTCTCAGCAATTACATAAGTTATATGAATCAGTACAAGTCTATGGAAAAATTAAGTGGTATTCATCAAAACTTTCAGAAGAATAAATAAGTTGTTATATAATATAAATTCTGTGTCATATGTATGCAATAAAGTGCTGAAAGCTACTTTTAGTGGCAAGCTGGAGGTAACAATTTCAAAAAGTTGCTAAGAATGATTTATAGTGATATATGAATGGCAAAGCTTCAGTGATACATTGTGAGAAATGTACAGTATGTCATTTTTTATGGTTTGAAAAAGTATCCTACAGAAATAGTTAGTACATTCTACTAGTAGAACACAGTTGTTTTGTATACTTTAACACCTTGGTGATTTGGTATTTAGTTTATGCATTTTAAAGGAGTTTCTTAAGTAATTAATACATATTACATGTAATGTTGGTATACTTGTAATCATACAGATATGTGGTTGGGTGATGCTTCGTTTCTTATTTTCTTTATGATTAGCCACATACTCACATTTTATTGCACTTATAGAAACTTAGTGATTTATATAGTCTTTTGATTTTGACTTTTGTTGCTTGTGTATCTATTGTTTGAAGTAACCTATTGTATATTAATTGTGTATTTGCAACTTTGGACCATTGTTCTTCAAAGCATTTCTTCTATTTTCATAGGTATTTGAAAAACCTGGACAACTACCCATAAAACCAGGCTGTTTTTAAAAACTATACCAGTGGTTTTTAAAAATGTGCCTCTATATAATCTGAGACAGCTTCAGGAACTGGACATTTAAATCTGATTTTTAGGTAAGGAATGAAAGACAGCCCTTGATAAAACATTCTCTTCTTTGATATGCGAAACATGGCCTAACCCATTATTGTACATCAGGAACACCGCTCTTCCTCTCACAGTTCAGGCTATCAAAAATGTTTTTGGGTCAAGACCCCATTAGTGATCTTGTAAGAGCTGTCATCAGGCATCAGCTGAAACATGTTACATGTTTTGGAACTGTCCACTGCTCAGGCCCTATTGGAATAAAATCCTTGCTTATTCAGAAGATAGCCTTGGGTGCACGATCATCCTTTAGCTTCTAACATCTTTATCTTGGGTAAAATCTTATGGGACATCCCTTCTTAATGAACAATCCATTTAACTAACTAACACTAAACTACCAGTCAGTCAGTTAGTCATTATCCAACCTGCTATATCCCACCAACGGGTCACGTGGGTCTGCAGGAGCCAATCCCAGCCAACACAGGGCGCAAGGCAGGAACAAATCCCCGGGCAGGGCACACACACACACTTACACATCAAACACACACTAGGGATAATTTAGAATCGCCAATGCACCTAACTTGCATTACATTTATGTTCTTGCTGAAGTGGAAGAATCCTAGGTAATTTAAAAACAAAAGATGAAGTATGCCCTATTTTACTTGAAACTAACAGAAATATAACCATAGCATAGGCGATACTCCTGCAGTCCCCACGAGGCATGAGAGCCTCCACACCCAAAGCGCCCTTTCATCAAACCTCCAATAAGCCAGCCATAAACATATTTATTTAATTGTTGCAAATATAAATTAATATATATGTGATAATACTTGAAACCTGTATAGGTTATCTAGTAGACAATGAAGAGTTCCATCAAATGTCTAAGCAGTGCTTAGAAATGTGCTATCCAGAAATTGGTACAACATGGCATTGTCAGCCTAACAAAGATAACATTTCTGTTTAAATGATCAGTTGAAGAGGGAGCTGGTGAAACGTTATCCACAGAGCAGATCATGTCAGATGGTGAACTCAACAGAAAAGTCTTCTTCTCTTTGCCATTCCTGCCCAACTCTTTTCATTGCAGATGGCAATGAGTGTATCAGTGACAATGTGCTGAATGAACTGTCAAGTCAACACTCATGTAGAAATAACGATCTGCAGTATTTAAACAGAAATAAGTCAATAAAAACATGGCAGTCTCAAAATGATTCATTATTATTATTGTAACAAACACGAAGATAGAAAGACTGAGGCGCACAACAAATAGCACAGTTAAGACCAGCAACTGGCATGTTTATTTAATTGACAATGACAATGACAATAACATTCTCTTTTTAATGCAGAGCTTTTACGGGCCATATTACCTACACTGCAATATTTATAACATTTTTAATTAACAAATGCCTAATTCAAAGTAAATAAATCATTTTTTTGCATCTGTTGGCACTAGAAATATTCTGACAATGATTCATACATAAATTACTTCCACTTATCTGTCTGCTAAAAATGAATGCATATATGACATAGCTCTGAATTTAAGAGACCAAGGCATAAAAATAATAAATGTAGACACATTAGATATACAAAGGAACATAACTAGTAAGGCTTTCAATCAGCTCTTTTCACTTGGTTTAATTGTAAAATGTAAAGATTGTTATCTCCAAGATTCAACGTACTGATAGCGCTACAAAAAGGTGACAAAATGAGACAAAAAGTAGTAATGTAGCTGTACTTAGAGACATAACCTCTAAGTAAAATGCTAGGTAGTGGACCTTTAGGAACCATAATACAAGCCAACACATCAAATATGATTGTGTAACTAATTTTTATGCTTCCCTGTCCTTAAATGCATCTGTTATAACTGAAAATATAAATTTAGATTTTTAAATCCTATTAATCCTATAACAATTAAACATAACGAGTACAACAAGTTCTACCTGAGCACGATTATTGTGTCCTAGTTCAAAGAGCTTTATTTTCGGTTAATTCGGTATTTGACATGTATAAAATTGACTTGTCATTAGATTTGAAAGTTAAACACACAAGGTATTTGCTCTCTGTATAATTCATGTAATGTAACTATAGCAACTAAGAACCATACAGTACATTAGCACTTATTATATATAATCAATGCAATACTCATTCAAACAATCATTACACGGGTCAGAATAGAGCATTCTGCTGCCATAACGTTTATTATTCACCACTAGCAATTTGCCACTAAGAAATAGATGAATTACTTTAAAGTATCAATGATAAATATATGTACATATATTGTCACACACGTGTGATTGGGATACAACCTCAGGGCACATTCGATAGTAATTACCCTCCAAGCCAGGGGTTGGCGCTATCATCTAATGCCTCTCCTTTACCTCCCTCTGCAGAAAAAATGATTGATGGACTGGCCTCTGATGACATCGCTACTAGTCTCCTGTCTATTGAACCCACCTCTTTGTCTGAGTCTCCTTAAAACCGCCATCTTGGGACAGTCTAACAAACACCATATCTTTGTCCTTAACAATACTTTTGGGGATCACTTCAGTGTCCCAAACCTTTACAATCTCATTTTGGCTGTTATTTTATTATATAATTTGGGCTGCTCTTTAATAGGCAGATCCTAAAAAGATACACAGAACAATTGAAATGGACACAAACTTTTTTCATGACACTGAATTTAATAATTGTACAAAAAAGAAGGTTGTGGAAGAGATTAGACTGCATGGGAAAAACATCCTTCTAAATCAATGCAGCAGTCAGGCTTGTAGTCTTAACGATGGACAAAAGATGTAGATACTGTATAGGGTGGTGATGTGCCACCGGACAGAATACCTAAGAGTGTGATTGTTTCAGAATAGAGTTAGATATGTTAAGATGATGCAAAGATTCATAAAACGGATTACTGGATGCAACAAAGTTTTGAATGTAAAAGAACAGAACAAAAAGACTACATCAAAGGAAAACAATAAATACAAAAGACAAAATAGTTCAAGATTTATACCTATAATATATACTGTACATTTCAATAGGAAATCAAGACTGACATACTCAATGAGGTGACTGATCAGTTATTTTGAAATTCTGCATATTTGTAATTTATAAAATTTCCTGAATTTATTATAAATTTTAATATATTTTTGACAGGCTGCCTCAAAGCTGGATTCAAATCCAGACCTAGACAATGCCCAAGTAAGGCTTGCTTGTTCTCCTTGTGTATGGTATTGCAGTTTTTCTCCTCCACTCAATGGTGTGAATGTTGGGTTAATTGTAATTTTTTTTTATTTTTATTTTTTATTAAAAGCAAGTAACATTCCATACAATCAAGCCAAGCTTATCAAAACTAAATTCAACCCCCACCCAACTGAAAGAGGGGAAGGCCAACAAGCCAGAGTAAAACTTTAAAAGTTGAAAAGAGGGAAGAGAATCCTTTTCCACAATATAATTGCTTATTCTAAAGTAATATTGATTAGATCCTGCCAGGTTTTTAAATAATTTTGAACATATCCTCTAAGTGAGAATTAGATTTTTTCCAATCCATATTACTAACCGAAGGTTGTAAACCGGATGGGCGCAGGGCTCACTGGATGTACGGAATCCCCAAAGGTTCATGCTGTGACGACGCGCTTGCGAAAGGAGTCACGGCTCAAACCAACTGTGACAACGCGCTTGCGAAAGGAGTCACGGGGTTGTAAACCGGATGGGCGCAGGATACCCTCCATGATATGTCTTCACGCAGCGGCTTCCCACCGAGGTGCATATTGCGCTGTGGGGCGAGACGCAGCGGCTTCCCAGAGTCAGTAGGTAGCCCCCAAACAACACAACCTGTTCAAGCAGTCGGTGTCAGCGAAGGCAACAGACTCACGTCTCCACAAAACGAAACCGCTTTAGTACAGATATGCTTATTGGATTAAATGACATTTCCCCAGACGTACCCGCCCTCCATGATATGTCATCCATCCACATATTGGACGGAACAGAAACTGATTGCCATTCAGGATTTCCAATTCGCTAGCGAATCGCGGGCTTACTTGTTATAAATAGTATATAACATCAGTTACCCACTGACTTAAAAGAGGTGGGCTAGGATTCTTCCATTTGAGTGAGATAAGTCGACGAGCTAGTAGTGTAGTAAAGGCAATTACAGTTTGTTTGTCCTTCTCCACTTTAAGCCCATCTGGGAGTCCACCAAACACAGCTGTTAATGGGTTAGGAGGGATTGTGACAATGAGGCTATCTGATAGGTATTTAAATATTTTGGCCCAGAATACTGTCAATTTGGTACACACCCAAAACATATGGCCCAATGAGTCTGGAGCTTGATTGCAACGTTCTCAGTTTGGATCTTGTCCTGGAAACGTCTTGGACAATTTAAAACAAGACAGATGTGCCTGATTAAATATTTTAAGTTGAATAATTGTATGCCTTGCACATATGGAGCTAGAGTGAGTTCTGTGCGTGGCTGTCTTCCACTCCTTTTCTGAAATGTTGAGTAACAGATTCTTTTCCCACTGTACTCTGGGGATCTTTGAAAGGAAGGGACTTTAAAATGGTTTTGTATATTACAGAAATGCTGTCTGAGTCTTCAGGACTGATCAAAATTTCTTCAGGAATAGTAGGTGGGAGGTGAGGAAAATTTTGCAGATTCTGTTTAGCAAAGTTTCTAATTTGAAAGTAATGAAAAAATTGTGTTGATGGGAAGTTACTTTTGAAGTGTAATTGTTCGTAGGATGCAAGGAAATTATCTGCATACAAGTGTATAAATGATTTAATCGCATACGTTTTCCAAACATTAAAAACTGTGAAAGTTTGAGATTGTGAAAAAAGGTTATTGTGTAGAGGTGCAACAGATAAAAGGTTATCTATCTTAAAGTATTTCCTACATTGGTTCCATATTCTGAGTGAATGAAGGACAACAGGGTTGTTAGTATATGGACGATAACTTGTGTTTACTGTGGTACAAAGCATGGAATATAAAAAAGTACTGCAAGATTTTATTTCTGTTATGGACCAAGATTGTGTCAATTTCAAGTTTTTATAGCTTGTATATTTACCACCCAGTAATAAAATAGAAAGTTCCAAATAAATGAGTTTATGATTGAGTCTAATTTCTTAAAAAAATATTTGTTAATGTATATGGGGATGCTTTGAAACAGAAAATGAAGCATGGGAAGGATATTCATCTTGACAGTATTGATTCTCCCTGCTAAAGTGAGATGGAGGGTAGACCATCTATGCCTATCTTGTTCAATTTTCCATGCAGACAGCAAGATTTTTTTGAAAAAAGCTTTATGTTTACTTAGTGATGTTTACCCCTAGGTATTTAAACTGATCTGTGGTGATAAAAGGGAAGGTGTCCAATCTACTATTGTGTGCTAGAGAAATCACTGGAAGAAGCACATTTTTATTCAAATCTACAGTAAAACTTTGGATTGTGAGTAACTTGGTCTATGCATGTTTTGCAAGACAAGCTAAAATTTTTAATAAATTTAACTTGATAAACAAGCGAGGTCTTGCAATACGAGTAGTACATATACGCTTTGTCTGCCGAGCGTCATGTGATCACATCTGAGCCGATGGTTCTTCTCTCTCTGCGGGATTGTGTGTAGTCGTCTCCCATGCTCGGTCTCAGTCAGCATGCCTCACTCATTTAGTCAACATCTGTTCAAGCGTATACTGTTTACTATAACATTATGTCCACGTGTGTGTGCTGTAACGTGTGAGTCCAGGTCTTGCACCCCAAAACACAAAGATGAGTCTCAGTACTTTAGCAAAACCAACTTTTATTCAGCTTGAAACAGGAACAGGATGGTTATTTATTGTAGCAGGATCTGCCACTCTCCTATGCACAGACATAGCAATCAGGCAGGGTTGGGGCCAGGTTAATGGCCAAGTAATACTGTGCCTTTGCATTTATAATGTTCCTTGCATCACCCATTGATGACAGGCGCTTATAGCATGACCGCAGTCTTTTCGGATTCACTTTTGCAGTGAACTGCTACAGTGCTGGGAGCCCACAGTTGCTTTGGGATGCTCTTCCGCGTGCCATTGGGGTGAATCCCAAAAGAGTTTAGAAACCTTATAGTGCGTAAACCATTTTTTAAATTTTGTGTCTAAGTGTAATGACTCTTCACACAACTTATATTTTGTATTAATCATTTTTATATGAATATTTTTGGGTTGTAGAAATAATCACCTGAGTTTTCATTATTTCTTATGGGGAAATTTGCTTTGATATACGAGTGCTCTGGATTACAAGCACGTTTCTGGAACGAATTATGCTCGCAAACCAAGACATCATTGTATTTTGAGATCAGATATCTTTTGAAAATCTGCTAGTGCTGTTAGGATTCTGGTATGGAATTTTGTGGGTCTGATATATATAGAACCATATCATCTGCATATAGAAAAATTTTCTGTTCAGGTCCTTCTCTGATAAATCCCTTTATCTCAGACTGTTCAATGACAATTGCAAATAGCAGTGGCGACAAGGGGCATCCTAGTTTGAAGTAGTCTGAATTAATGTTGCTAATACAAACTGAAACTTCTGGATTGGTATACAGTAGTTTGATTCATGCGCTTATGTTCAGGCCAAACCCAAATTTGTGCAATGTGGTGAATAGGTAGTCCCATTCAACCATATCAAATGCTTTTACTGCATCCAAAAATAATAAGATCTCCAAAGTATTAGACTTTGTGGGTGAATATATTACATTAAATAGGCATTGAAGAAGTATCTGTCTTTAATAAATCCAGTTTGGTCTTGTGATATTACCGAAGGAAGCACTTTCTCAATCCTTCTAGCTAGAATTTTGGAGAGTATCTTAACATTGTTATTCAGAAGTGAGATTGGTCCGTATGATGCACATTGTAATAAGTCCCTATTTCTCTTAGGAAAGACAGCAATTAATGGTTGGTGAAAAGTCTGAGGTAGAATTTTATTGTCTCTGGCATCTATAAAAGCTGCTAATAATAGGGGAGATAATATAATTATTTTAATGAAATTCAGCAGGGTAGCTATCAGGGCCTGTTGCTTTCCCACTCTGAGTGAGTTTATAGCGTCTAGTAATTCTGAGAGTGTCAGAGGTTTATATAGTTCCTCTGCACTGAGAGAATGTAACTGTGGTATCTGCAATGCATCAAAAAACGCAGATTGTGTCTTGTCTTCTTTAGGCTGAGTAGAATATAAGGACTTATAGTACTCTCTAAATGTGTGCATTATATTTTTATGGTCAATAATGTTATCTCCATCAGTGTTGGTAATTACTAATACAGCATTGTGAGCTTGTAGATTTGTTGAGCTAAGATCTTTTTAGCCTTAGGGAACAGTGATTTGAACTCCATGATCAGAGGGGTTTGGTCAGAGACAACAATAGCATCATACTTTTTAATAAATTTTAGTAAACTTTTAATAAATCTTAATAAACTTTTTAGAAAATTTTAATACCAAGGTGAGAGCTGCTGCTGACATAGTCGCACCTGAAAAGATAGTTAAAAAATCCTCTAGCACTGTTACACCATAGAAGACTCAAAGAGTGTCTGATCTAGAGAGAACATGCCGAAGAGCTGAGCGTAAATGTAGAAAAACTAAACTGATTATTGAGAAAGAAGAAAAATCATTACCTGTATAATCATTTTAACAGTATAAGTATATTACTAGTTTGTATTAATGAGCTATGGATTAATTGTTTAATAATATGACTTACTTAAACTAATGAGATAAAGATTAATTGTTTATTAATAAGACATATAAAAATTAAGTATGTACGCAAAGCTAAAAGGACAAACTTACAACATTTCTGTCAAACTGCTGACTCTTAGTCTGTACTCAGGAAAACTGCTAATCTTTTTTATTTTCAACGTCTGTGATTTTTGTTTAATCAACAGTAATAGGTTCTTTCACTTCTTCTTAAATTGTTTTCAATAAATGTGTTGTAATTTTTGGGCATATTACTTAACCCCCCCAAAGAATTGTGTAACCTTGTCTCATGATAAGCTGTCTCTGAAAGATGTATCAATTATAAAAGGGAACTCACCCCCCGCAAGATTGGGCTATTTGCTGGTAACTGTCAGTGACACAAGCTGACAGGGGCTGCAGTGGTCTCTCTGCTCACCAAGAATAAAGAAATTGCTTTTTAACTCTACATCTGCTGTCTGCCTGCTGTTTGCCTCGAACCTTCGTCCACATTATCTACTATGAGATATTGAAGGTTTAAATAATAGAATACAACAACACAGTCCGTCTTGAGAGTCTGTGTTATTTCTCTAGATAGATCGATAGATAGATACTTTATTAATCCCAAGGGGAAATTCACATACTCCAGCAGCAGCATACTGATACAAAAACAATATTAAATTAAAGACTAATAAAAATGCAGGTAAAAACAGACAATAACTTTGAATAATGTTAACGTTTACCCCCCGGGTGGAATTGAAGAGTCGCATAGTGTGGGGGAGGAACAATCTCCTCAGTCTGTCAGTGGAGCAGGACAGTGACAGCAGTCTGTTGTTGAAGCTACTCCTCTGTCTGGAGGTGATACTGTTTAGTGGATGCAGTGGATTCTCCATAATTGATAGGAGCCTGCTGAGCACCCGTCGCTCTGCCACGGATGTCAAACTGTCCATCTCTATGCCTACAATAGAGCATGCCTTCCTCACCAGTTTGTCCAGGCGTAAGGCATCCTTCTTCTTTATGCTGCCTCCCCAGCACACCACCACGTAGAAGAGGGCACTCACCACAACCATCTGATAGAACATCTGCAGCATCTTATTGCAAATGTTGAAGGATGCCAGTCTTCTAAGGAAGTATAGCCGGCTCTGTCCTCTCTTGTACAGAGAATCAGTATTGGCAGTCCAGTCCAATTTATCATCCAGCTGCACTCCCAGGTATTTATAGGTCTGTACCCTCTGCACACAGTCTCCTCTGATGGGGGTCCAGGAGGGGCCTGGGTCTCCTAAAATCCACCACCAGTTCCTTGGTTTTGCTGGTGTTCAGGTGTAAGTGGTTTGAGTCGCACCATTTAACAAAGTCCTTGATTAGGTTCCTATACTCCTCCTCCTGCCCACTCCTGATGCAGCCCACGATAGCAGTGTCGTCAGCGAACCTTTGCAGGTGGCAGGACCCTGAGTTGTATTGGAAGTCCGATGTATATAGGATGAACAGGACTGGAGAAAGTATAGTCCCGTGTGGCGCTCCTGTGTTGCTGACCACAATGTCAGACCTGCAGTTCCTGAGACGCACATACTGAGGTCTGTCTGTAAGATAGTCCACGATCCATGCCACCAGGTATGAATCTACTCCCATCTCTGTCAGCTTGTCCCTAAGGAGCAGAGGTTGGATGGTGTTGAAGGCGCTGGAGAAATCCAGAAACATAATTCTTACAGCACCACTGCTTCTGTCCAAGTGGGAGAGGGATCTGTGTAGCATATAGATGATGGCATCCTCTGCTCCCACCTTCTCCTGGTATGCAAACTGCAGAGGGTCGATGTCGTGGCAGACCTGTGGCCTCAGGTGGTGAAGCAGTAGCCGCTCCATGGTCTTCATCACATGTGACGTCAGAGCGACAGGCCGGAAGTCATTTAGCTCATTAGGACATGATACCTTTGGGACTGGGGTGATGCAAGATGTTTTTCAAAGCCTCAGGACTCTCCCCTGTTCCAGGCTCTGGTTGAAGATGCGCTGTAGAGCACTCCCCACCTCCAGCGCACAGACCTTCAGCAGTTGTGGCGATACTTCATCTGGACCCGCTGCTTTGCTGGCACGAAGTCTCCTCAGCTCTCTGCTCACCTGCGCTGCTGTAATTGTGGGTGGTGAGGTCTCTCCTATGCTGGTATCAGCAGAAGGATGGGTGGAGGGTGCAGTACTCCGAGGTGAGAGTGGGTTAGGGTGGTCAAACCTATTAAAGAAGTTGTTCATTTGGTTTGCTCTCTTCACGTCTCTCTCGATGGTGGCACCCCACTTCGAGCTGCAGCAAGTGATGATCTTCATCCCATCCCACACTTCCTTCATGCTGTTATTCTGCAACTTCTGCTCCAGCTTTCTCCTGTACTGCTCCTTCGCCGCCCTGAGCTGGACTCGGAGTTCCTTCTGCACGCGCTTGAGCTCATGCTGATCACTGCCTTTAAAAGCCCTTTTCTTCTGGTTCAAAAGGCCCTTGATGTCACTTGTAATCCATGACTTGTTGTTAGCATAGCAGCGTACTGTTCTTACTGAAACTACAATGTCCATACAGAAGTTGATGTAGTCAGTAGTGCAGTCAACAACTTCCTCAATGTTCTCACTATGTGACCCCTGCAGGATATCCCAGTCTGTAGTTCCAAAGCAGTCTCTCAGAGACTGCTCTGCCTCAGGGGACCACTTCCTGAATGAGCGTGTGGTTGTAGGTAGCTCCCTCACTCTTGGTTTGTAGTGAGGCTGAAGCAGAACCAGGTTATGATCTGCTTTCACAAGCGCAGGCAGCGGGGTGGCGCTGTATGCGTCTTTAACGTTTGCATACAGTAGGTCAATAGTCCTGTTTCCCCGGGTGTTACAATCCACATATTGGGAGAAGGCAGGTAATGTTTTTTTCCAGTGTCACATGGTTAAAATCTCCAGCGATTAGCACAAGCGCCTCAGGGTACTGTGTTTGTAATTTAGCAACTGCGGAATGGATGACGTCACCCGCTATCGTTCGGCCGAGGAGGGATGTAAACAATAACAACAATGACGTGTCCAAACTCCCTGGGCAAGTAATAGGGACGCAGACTTACGGCCAACAGTTCAATGTCCCTGCAGCAAGTGGAGATTTTGACATTTACATGTCCAGAGTTACAGCACCTTGTATTGACATAGAGAGTGAGACCTCCTCCTTTCTGCTTCCCGCAGGTATTTGCGTCTCTGTCCGCTCTAACTGTGCTAAACCCAGGTAGCTCCACGTTAGCATCTGGGATGGTGGTAGTTAGCCATGTTTCGCAAAAACACAACAAACTGCATTCTCTGTAAGTCCTGACATTTTTCACCAGCACAGCCAGTTTGTCAATCTTATTTGATACTGAGTTCACATTTCCCAGGATCACAGAAAGCACCGAAGGCTTAAAACGCCACTTTCTCGCAAGCCGCTTCATCTTTACCTTAGCTTAGCTTAAATAACAATGCTAGTAATCCCAGAGTCTTATTCTCTGCAATTGGTCATCTGCTAAATCCAGGTCACTCAAAGGAATGCCTCCAAAATACTTCCAGTGAAACTTGTGAGGCTTTTGCTGTATTTTTTAATCAAAAAATTAATGATATTAGAAATAATATAGTACATCTCCCCAATACTGATCCTCTTAAACCCCAGCATTCTGTTATAAACAAATTAAATTCTTTTACCAGGATAGATTTAACTGATTTATATAAAATAATTTCTCAACTCCACCTTTGTCCTTGACCCAATACCAACAAATTTTTTCAAAGAAGTATCGGGCATGCTAATTTCCCAGACTGTCTTAAGACTGCTGTAGTTAAACCCCTGCTGAAGAAAAATAATCTTGACTCCTCTATTTTTGAAAATTTTAGACCTATTTCTAACCTGCCTTTCTTAAGTAAAATTCTAGAGAAGACCGTCATTATGCAACTTAATGATCACCTCAGTAAACATGCTATTCTTCATAAGTTTCAGTCGGGTTTCAGAACAAATCACAGTACAGAAACTGCACTCGTTAAAGTAGTAAATGACTTACGGGTAAATTCAGACAGAGGCCGTTTATCTTTTCTCATCCTCTTAGATTTGAGTGCCGCATTTGATACCATTGATCACAATATTCTAAGAAATTGCCTTAGTCAATGAGTAGGCCTTCTCTGGCAGTGTCTTAAATTGGATCTAATCCTACCTGGCAGGTAGAAAATTCTTTGTTAGTTGTGGTAATTATACTTCAAAGACCCATGATATTCTAGATGGTGTTCCACAAGGCTCTATCCTGGGTCCACTGCTCTTTTCGATTTAAATGCATTTCGTTAGGTCAGACACACAGCTGTATTTATCAATAGCGCCTGATGACCCCAACACTCTTGATTCACTGACACAATGTCTCACTTGTGTTTCCAAATGGATGAGTAGTAATTTACTCAAACTAAATAAAGAGAAAACATATTTTAGTGATTGGCAATAATAGATATAATGAGGTTATTAGAAATAAACTCTGCGGTAGGTTGGCACCCTGCCCGGGATTGGTTCCTGCCTTGTGCCCTGTGTTGACTGGGATTGGCTCCAGCAGACCCCCGTGACCCTGTTTTCGGATTCAGTGGGTTGGAAAATGGATGGATGGATAGAAATAAACTTGATGTTTTAGGATTAAAAGTCAAGACGAAGGTAAAGAATTTAGGGGTAACTATTGACTCTGACCTGAATTTTAAATCACATATTAATCAGATTACTAGGACAGCATTTTTTCACTTAAGAAATATAGAAAAAGTTAGACCTCTTATAACACTTCAAGATGCTGAGAAACTAGTTCACACTTTTGTTTATAGTTGGCTAGATTACTGTAACGCACTCCTCTCAGGACTATCCCAAAAAGACATCAATCGATTGCAACTAGTGCAGAATGCAGCTGCTAGAATCTTAACTCGGAAACGAAAATCCGAGCATGTCACCCCAGTTTTGATGTCACTACACTGGTTATCTGTGTCATTTACAATTGACTTTAAAATGCTGCTTATGGTTTACAAAGCCTTAAATAATCTTGCTCCATCTTATATTTTGGATTTTCTTTCACCTTACACTCCAAATTGTAACCTTAGATCTTCAAATGAGCGTCTGCTTAGAATTCCAAGAGCTAAACATAAAAGAAGTGGTGAGGAGGCCTTCTGCTGTTATGCACCTAAAATCTGGAACAGCTTGCCAATAGGAATTCGCCAGGCTAATACAGTGGAGCACTTTAAAAAACTGCTGAAAACACATTACTTTAACATGGCTTTCTCATAGCTTCATTTTAGTTAAATCCAGATGCTCTGTATATTCAATTAATTATCATTTTTATTCATGGTGGCTCCAAAATCTGTACTAACCCCTACTTTCTCTTATGTTCTTTTTCCGGTTTTCTGTGGTGCACCATGATGTCCTTACATTGATGGATTAAAGGCCAGAAGTACACATGGCTATCATCATCAAGTTCTTCCATGAGAACCCTGAATTCAATGACAACTGATTGAGGTCATTTATGTAAGATAGAATGCCTAGAGGGGGCTGGGTGGTCTCGTGGCCTGGAACCCCTGCAGATTTTTTTTTTTCTCCAGGCGTCTGGAGGTTTTTTTTTGTTTTGTTTTTTCTGTCCTCCCTGGCCATCGGACCTTGCTTTTATTCTATGTTAATTAGTGTTCCCTAATTTTAATTATTCATTTTGTCTTATTTCTCTTTCTTCGTCATGTAAAGCACTTTGAGCTGCATTGTTTGTATGAAAATGTGCTATATAAATAAATGTTGTTGTTGTTGTTGTACTTGCAACATTTGATCGTGGGCAAAAAATTGTTATCTATAAAGAAATAACCAATTTTTGAGTAACAGTGATGTACTGGTGAGAAGGAATATGCTGTTTAGTTTGGATTTAGAAATCTCGAAGGGTCTGATAAGTTATGACTGATTATAAACTGTGTAATTGTTTTTCCAGTGTTAGAGGTTATCGCTACTGTAGCTGAAGGCCTATCCAGGTCTGAATTTAAAACACATTTTGTTATGTTGGGTTAACTGACAACTCCAAGTGTGATGTGCATGTGTGTGCAGGTGAATGTGAGTGAGCTGTGCAATAGACATGTGCACTGTCCAAGGGTTGGTTCCTGTCTTGCTGCTGGGATAAGCTCTGCCTCCTTGAACTCTAAATTAGATAAAGCAGTTTGAAAATCGGCAGATGGATGAAAAACCTTGGATTGATAAGAGAATAGAGAAAATATGTCTCTGTTAAGGAGGAATGATGAGAGTTCTGGATTGAGCGTGTGATGTGCATTTTAAGTAGAGCAACTAACTAAAGGCTAGCTCAATGATAGGAAGACCAATATCTTGGAATGGTCCAGTAGGAGCATGGACCTCATTTGTTTTGATAACCTGTAGTTGCCAATAAAGTGGGCTATGTAAAAAATATTCAAATGCAATTTGACAGAGCTTGAAGATGTCCTCAGTGGGGGTTAAATCTAAAAAATCCAAGTGTAATCAGTTATTATATGCCTATCTAAATACTTGCTGTTAGAATTAAATTTACTTCATAAGGTATCAGTTAATGGGTGTGCAAATGAATAAAACCAAGGCAGTGAAAGTTTATTATTTTTACTTATTATATCCAAAAATGATCTATCTTTCAATTAAATATTGCTGACTAAAAGATTGCATTAAGAGTAATGACATTATTTGCTTTGATTTTTATAATTTACACCTAAAAAACTATTTATATATTTCAGAAAGGATGTGCAGACTTGTAATATCCCCTGCTTGCCTGACAGGGTGCTAATTTACATTTCTCCCTTAAAACATAAAAGTACTATCTATCTATCTATCTATCTATCTATCTATCTATCTATCTATCTATCTATCTATCTATCTATCTATCTATCTATCTATCTATCTATCTATCTATCTATCTATCTATCTATCTATCTATCTATCTATCTATCTATCTATCTATTCAATTTGCCATCCTCTGAAGAAATGTATATAGACACTCAAATACAAATATATTTGAGCTAGCTCATAAAAGTATAAAACTTGATTTTGGATTGCAGCCCTTTATAAGCTTAATGTGCAGTCTCACACAATGTTCTGTTTCCAGGATCAATGGCTGGAATTGTCCAACTGCACACTGTACCTCATCAGTGATCCTGGCGTCCTTGTGCATAAACTGTAATAAAACCCATTGGCAATTGATTGTTTTCAGCCCAAGGCATTATATGCAATAACATTTTTAAAAAGCAATATTGATTCTGTTCTATGGAAACCTCCTGCAAAATGTTTTCACAAGGATTTAGGTACTTAAAACCCTGGCTTTAAGTGAACTATTGCTCTATTCTTTTCTGAAAGGAACAAGAAGAAAAGCCCATTGATCCGCTGCTCTGCAGTCTCTCTAGATCTTGTGGTTGTTAAGATTAAAGCTCCATGCTGACCCTTTAAAATGTAACACTCCAGTCTTAAACAAACCAATAAATGTAATATTTCATTGTGATTAACTTTAACAAGGCAGCCAGTTGAAACACACATCTAAATAAAAATTAGCGGCTAAGGTATTGGAGTGGAAGCCACAAATCTGCTGGGATAATCCCCACCTCAGTCACTCATCCTGCTTTCTCTCCTTGTTTACGAATGTGTAACCTGGTTTGTAGTAGGGAACATTTGTGATTGGCAGATTTTTTTTTATGTTACAATAGTTAGATGAATAATAAAAAAGTTATACAATAAGTAAAGGAGATTTACTACACCTCTTTCACTGAGAGTACGCTGTGTACATCTGGCTGTCTTTTTTGTTTTATGAGATGTCTGCCATTCCTGTTTATTCCCCCATTATTATTATTATCATTTTCCTGGTAATTTCATCTAACTTGTTGCCTATGTCTAGAGTGTCTGGATTTATTTTCTCTTGATTTTTTGGCATTCGACCTTACATCTATTGCTGGAGGGATCTGCCACTACACTGCACTAATCTACCTGCTGTGAGCCCTCTGCCAATGCATCCTACACCTTTTATCACAGTCAGGGAATGAGTCTTCCCTCTGTGAGTTAGCTGTTTCCGAGAGGTCTCTGTCAAGTTTGGTTTTCCCCTCTTCTTAATTGACTGCTACTCTAAGTACAGGGCCAACTGGTGTTGGCTGTGGCGTGTGCTTTTGCTGAGCATTTTAGTCTCTTTGATATTTCTGGTGTGTATTTGACCTTATGGTTGAATATTTTCCTTTTGCGGGACCAACTCTTATTCAAGTCAGTGCCTGTTCTAGGTTTACTTGTCAGCTCTATATGAAATATGGCATTTAGGTGCACTCAGGTTTGCAGCTTAGAAATAAGAATGCTTACCCTCAGCTAGACTCTGTGACATTTGATTTTTGCCAGGGTTGATGAAATTCTACAATACTCTTGTTGCACCTCTAGATGCTACTTTCACATGCATTACCCTTCAGCCACTGCTATCTCCTCAGGTCTTGTAGGATGGATATCCAATTTCTTTCCTCAAATTCTCAGTTTAAGGAGCCTTCAAAACGTGATTGTGGACTTCTTAATCCCCTTTGGAAAATTACAAATCCTACTCTTGGATGCTCTGCATGCATTCACCATGCCAGACAAACTTTGCTAAATTGTTGCTACTTGAAGAAGAAGTCACTAATCCTGAATAATGAAATTAAACAGAAAAAATATTGATATTTTCATGATTATAGCTATTAAAATATGCAAACACCTCCTGGGCATACACTTATATCCAAACTCCATTGGAATGGTGGTCTGGCTGCTGTGTTTCATGGCAATTTGTTTTTCATAATATGTCATCATTTGAATACATACTGTAGTATTAAAAATGGCTTGTTATATTCTGCTGTTATTGTATTAATTAATCATTCCATTAAAGTTAAATTACATGAACTATAAGGTATGGACTTTTTCATGACCAAATTTGGGCTCTCTGTCTGTCGGCCCCCTCTGGGCCAGTGTTTTGGGGCCAATGTTGCCGCAATATCCAAATCCAAAGTGGTCCATAGTTAGCTGCCCACATAGATCCAATGTTTTTGCCCACACTGGGCCTACATTGGCCTAATGTCAGTTTGTTTGCTGGGTTACATGTGAAACAAATGTGTGCTTTGCTATGATTTTGCAGGCAGAGTTTTAATTTATATACGGATGCTCATTAACTAATATGTTTCTTGTCTGTTCTTGAATGCTTTAACTTAACTCAGCATGTTATTTCCTACTCACGGTGACACAATAAACTTAATCTGTTCCCTTGGTCTTGATAATATCACTGTCTGTGGTTCTCCAGCTGGCATCTTTGATCACAAATTCATTAAATGCAATTTCTGTTTTCTCTTTCCTAAACAATGTGAAAACTTTGAGATTAGTTCTGTTGTTTCTCTTTTTCACAGTCTTTACAGGCCATTTCTCTTTTGAACACAGTGTCACACACACAGTGTCACACACGTATGCATGGGAGGCAGTCCCATGTTCAGGCAGTTCAGGGCTTAGCTGAAGGTAAATCACAGAGACAGGGGCTGATGAACAGCACTAATGCCTTTTCTCCTTCTTTCCTAGACCTTCAGAAGGGAAACCCACCTAAAGCTCCTCCTACTTCCAGGGCCATACCACGCCTTCCTACCTACCTCACTTCCCCTCCTATCCAACCTGTTCCTGCCAAGAAAATATAAAAAGCCACCCTCCACTCACCAGTTCAGTCTATGTTTATGACCTCTCTGTCATTGTTAGCAGATGGATCCATATACGGGGTGGAATTCCCAAATGTTTATCTTTTGTCCTCTATTTTGTTCACAATATCTATGTTTTCTTACACAGGTTATATGGTTTCTAATTATAATTATATTAGCGCTGACCCACTCAGGGGTTGTGCCCTTTTAAAAGTCAGACTCGTCCCTGCTTCTTATTCCACTCACGGAATCTTGAATGATGTCACAAGAAAACTGGTCACAATCTACACTGAGCAAACTGTCAAGTACAGGGGTGCCCTAAATAAGACATAATTCTTATCCCTCCTCTGTTGTAAATGAGAGTAGCAGTAAGCCTAAAATCATCTTCACAATAGTAAACAGATACATACAACCCCTACTTATCTGCTCTTAGAATTTTGGAACATTGTCAGGCCTTCCTGTTTTTCTGTTTCTGAATTCATTACAATATCCAGCACCTCTTCCTTATGACTTGATCCACATCTCTTCTTAAAGCCTGTGATCAGTTACTGCCAGTCCTTTCTCTGACCTAATCAATACATTGTCAGCCTCTAGCTCTGCTCCACTTGCTCTTAAAACTGCTGCTGTTATTCTTATCCTTAAGAAACCTGGTCTTAATATGTCACATTTTTTTTTAACTTACCCGCCTGTTTCCAATGTCCCCTTTATATCACAGGTTTTAGAAAGGCTGGTTTCTACACAACTTCAAAATTTTCTCTTCAAAAATAATCTTTATGAGCCTTTTAAGCCTTGTTTCTGTACATGTTACAGTACAGAGACTTTGCTTCTAAGAGTCTTTAATGGCCTCCTTCTGTCTGCTGGTATTAGTGCACTCAACATTCACCTTCTAATTGACCTCAGTACTGATTTGGTACAGTAAATTGTGACATATTTCTCTTCAATTTGCTTTGCTGGCACAGCGTTTTCCTGATTCATATCATACCTCACTGATAGAAGGTCTTTCATTTCACTTGGAAAACACAAATCCTCCCAAGTGAGGCCCTGGTATCAGCTCTTCCATTTTTTAAATTCAAGCTCCTCTCTTGGCCAAATCCTCCATTAAGAAGGTCTCTGTTTTCAATATTATGCTGAAGACATCTAGATTTATTTTAGCACTAAGACTACTACTGAATTGCCAATCCATTCTTACAAATTAATTGTTCATTTAAGCAAGTGTGTGAAATCTAGCTGAGTGTAGTATTTATATGACTAAAGTTTTATTAGTCAATAGCTCTGAACCCCTATTAATATTGATGATTGTGCCAAAATAGATGGATGGCATGCTGACTGGGATCAAAAATGAGTCCCTTCCTAGTGGAGAGACCATAATGGAAAGATCACTGGAATGGAGGCACACCCCCAGCTTTCTATACCAGTCATAATGAACAAATAATGGATAGATGAGGGACAACTGAATATTATGAACAGTTTGTCTTCCAGCACAAGATGTAGCAGTGCTCCTCTCACTGGGGACCAATTTGGATACAGGCAAGGTTGCCTGGGACTGAAACAACTATCCTGTCGGGGTATCTGGGTATATGACGAAGAATGGACATTCCTACTGGGGAGAGCTTGGGAAGGACTTCCATCGTGTAATGCCGTGGCACCAGAAGTACTTGAGAGTTCATTATAAAAGGAGGCTGTTTAACCTCAATGATGAGTCAGGGTTGAGAGGTAGAGGGCAATGCTTGCAAAGGAGGAGTGGAAAGAGACGGAGGGTACATATCTCTTTATTTATATTGTACTGAATTAAGCCTATCAAGGTATTGTTAGAAAATAAATATTATTACATTCTAACCTGAAATTGTGTCTGGCTGAGTTATGTCTTGTGTTTGAAGCTCAGTGGCACCTCCTAGTGGTCACAATGGTCTGATTATAATCTTGGTTTATTACTGGACTCCTCACTCTCAGTCTTATATAAGTTTGCTTCCCCAAATTGCATTTTACTTCTTCTTCACCCTTTAAGTAATAAGAAAGATGCTGCAACACTGGTTCAAACTTTCATTACTTCCCAATTCCATTATTATACCTCTGTATTCACAGATCTTCCAGCTGAAAAACTCAACAGACTACAGTCCATTCAAAACTCAGCTGCTAGAGTTCCTGGTTGCTTTAACAGCACATCACTATTGATCTTGATTAGTTACTTTTGCTACCTGTTTCCTTGCATAAAAAATACTTTCTTCTGCTTCCCACTTTTAAAGTTTGGCTTTGACCCTATTTATCTAGTTCCACTTCTTCACCCTTAAAAGCCCCAGCTGAGACACTGGACTGCAAATGGTCTGTCAGGCAAACCTATCTACTGTACATGGGGTGGCAGGTCATTCAGCCCTCTCTTTTTTACTTATATATTCTGTTATTGTTACTTAACTGCTTGTTCTGTGCTTTATTGTTTTCTTATTAATGATATGTATAATGACCTTGGGGCATATAAAACATTAAATATATATAAAACACTATAAATAAAACTTTATTATTACTTGATAGCTTTAAATATGAATATATTTAAAGTTATCAAGGTGCGACCCACTATCCCACAATAGTAGATGTTGGGCCCATTTGTTTTAAACCTGTCTGTCTCAAACTATTCAAATTTCAGAGGCTATGCTGTGTCTGGCCAATTTGCAATTTGGAAAACAGCTGTAGTGTTCAAATATTTTGAGACTCAAGTATTTTATTTACTTATTGTTGTTCATATACTGCATGTTATTATTTCTACCTGGGTCTGGATTTTGCGCAAAATACCCTGTGGTAATCAGAGGATTCCTGTTGGCTTATCACTGAAATTTTACTCTGGCACTACAGATTACACTATAAATTAAATACAGAGAAAGTTACTAGTTAGGATACGCATATCTTAGGCATATGAATTACATTGTAAATAGATATGAAGTCTGCATACTAAGGCCATGGCAGAACCACACTGACAAGGCAGTTTGCATGACATACTGTATACATACTTAAATGCAGTCAAAATCTGCTATTACTCCACCTTGATTATTTTGTTTCCCGCAGAAGACTAAATGCAAACTTATTTTAAAACGCACACCAATCTCCTGTCTGCCCCTATGCAGTCCTGCTGAAGGCTAATCCTCTTGGAAGAACTGCCACATGATCATCCCAGTTGTTTATTGAACAACTACAGTAAATACTGCAATATTGCATTCTAAGAGCCTAATGAGATTGATGGTTTCACACTCCAATTGTTTTATGGGTGATGAGAAATACCTGACAGAACTGGGAACAAGACATGGCTGGCTGTTCCCAGCCTGAAAAATCTGTTAGTATCATGGGATCAGCAAACATCATTATACTCTTCATCATCGATGGGATGGTGCCCTATACAAGCAAACACAAATGCTGGCATAGGGCTCCAATTTATTAATTTCCTAAGAAAGTCTCAGGTGTCTTTTTCAAACCCTCTGGATTTAAAAGATGCAGTTTCTTTCTTTGCCGTGATCTACTGCCACTCAAATATCTACCCATGTCCCAGACTCTCATCTCATTCTGTACTGACTGTAAAGCACTCACAGATTTTCATTCCTGCCTATAAGGAGTTGTCTGCATTGCTGTTAGAATATTTTCACAAAAACTCTGTAATGGGCACGGAGTAATTTGTAACTTTGACACTGTTTAGTTTAGCCTAAAAATGCATATAATATTTATGTTTTCAAAAATTAAATATACATCTTTAAGAGAATCTTTTTGCAGATCTGATGACGGGGATCTTTTGAGATTCGAGCCCATCACCGCCTCACTGTGGTTGAGGCAATGTCCTTATGACAGTGAGCGAGTGTAAACTCACCATAACTGCAAATACAGAGACAAATACTGTTGGTTACAAGATCTTTTTAAAAATGAAACAAGGTCCAAGGTGATTTGTCTTGTGAAATTTCTCTAAAGGTTCATTGACTTTTGAACTCTATAGTTATTGACCATTGACAGAGCAGTGTGGCTTTATAATGAGCCATCCACCCCATTGCACCGCCAAAAGTGTTACCATGAAACTACTGTATTTACTTTATGCAATTTCAAAAAATCCTTGTTATTAGTGTTGATGTGGCAAATACAAAATAAGAACAGTCTTGATCCACCGTTATATGTTGTCACACATGTGCACATGGGAGGCAGCTAAAGGGTCCAAATATTGACAATTCCATTCCTGACCAGGGGGTGGCAAGGTACACTGACTTTTTCACTCAATCCTCTGCAGGCCATTCATGGGAAATTCCACAGGATTCCGGCACCCGTGTTGATGCTGCTTCCTGTCCCTATGATCTCTTCCGTTTTTTCCCGGCGCCTATGTCAATGTCAGTTCCGGTGCCCATGATGATGTCACTTCCAGTTCTGGTGCCAGAGATGATGCCACTTCCAGTTCCAGCGGCTGCTATGACATCACCTCCGGTTCCATCGCCTGTGATGATGTCACTTCCTGTCCCGATGACATTACTTCCGGTCCAGACCTTTAAAGACCCTATCTTTGCCACATGTCTTCACTTCTGTTTTGGACTTTGAACCAGACATAACTCTTCAAAATTTAACCCTTTTACAGCCAGGCCATAATACACAAGTGGCTGCCCCAAACCTTTTTATGTCTCCTATCCATTCTTGTGGCAATGTGAAATTCAAACAAGGCCATCCTTTATTTTCACCAATAGGTGGAGCTCCCATGTGTCTTCTTCAAAGCATCATGGCAGACTGGAGAACTCTAAATCAAAGGTTTCTTTTATCAGGTAATTTAATTTAAATAACACATTTCAATATATTTTATTTTTCACCAATCAGATTTAGAACATCGGTATATCCCAGGAACACACCTCTGAATTAAGTATTATATAAAATCCTTTCCCTTAAAGATAGGGTGAGAAGCTCAGTCATCCGGGAGGGGCTCAGAGTAGAGCCGCTGCTCCTCCGCATCGAGAGGAGTCAGATGAGGTGGCTCGGGCATCTGATCAGGATGCCTCCTGGACGCCTCCCTGGTGAGGTGTTCCGGGCACGTCTAACCGGGAGGAGGCCCCGGGGAAGACCCAGGACACGCTGGAGGGACTATGTCTCTCGACTGGCCTGGGAACGCCTTGGGATTCTCCCGGAAGAGCTAGAAGAAGTGGCTGGGGAGAGGGAGCATCTCTGCTCAAGCTGCTGCCCCCGCGACCCGACCTCGGATAAGCGGGAGACAATGGATGGATGGATGGATAAAATCCTTTCCCTTAAAGTATGGAGAAAAGAAGAGATTGAAATAAAACATATTTACTCTTTTAATTAGGTAAACGTGAGCCAGTATATCTGTGAAAGAAAAATATATCATCCAGCATCAGAGAAGTCAATGGAATCACAGTAATTATGATGTGCAAGTGTTTGTCAAATAAAGTTTTAAGGAAACCCTAGTGTCTCCATGTACTATATAATCTTCCCAAGGTTGCAATGTCTAGTCTTGCGTGACATCAAAGTGTCTCCCCGAGATGATCACGTCTCGACCCAAAATTTTTTTATATAATAGATATAGATATAATTTCTTATATAATACGCTACCGTGGCTGTTCTTTTGTCTGTCCAGAATTTTAAATCACCTGTAGCTCGCAAACTGTTTGACATATTGACCTGAAATTTGGTACACATATACTTCGTGATGTATACTATCCACTTTCACGGTGATGATTGACCTCCAAAGATATTTCTCTTTTTATTTTTATTTTATTTTATTGTAGAATCAAGTTTTGGCAGCGGCCAGCAGGGTGGCTGAGCGGCACATGCATACGGGCGCCGTTCTCATCCCTACCTGTTCATATCTTAGGTCTTCAATCGGCCTCAAGAAACATTTAAATGCCAGCTTAAGTGAAAAATTAAGGAAAACGTACTACGTAATTGCAACAGAAACACTGACTTTAATCACTTTTAACACAAAAAGATGCCGACGATAGAAGAGAAGGTGCGGGCCACTAGGTTGGAGAAAAGAAGAGCTGCTCAGGAAGGAGCAAGCATATCAGCCTCTGAGCAATCAAATACTAAATGTACAGAGAAACAGTCTGAAAACTATGAAAGCTCAAGTCAAGTGTATTCACTGCATGTTATTGTGCATTGTGCCATTACTGGTACTATATAAAAGGAGTGCTACACTGACTGACACTTTGCTGACTCTTACCCCACGGGGAGCTCCCGTTGATATGAAGCAGACTGAATTAAACAAGTTAGTCCTTGAGGTCCACTTCTCTCTCTTACACTCACATACAGGTCACTTGTCTTGAGGACTTTATTGGGCCATTTGTTACAGTGGTAGTGAATTCACACAAGGTATGGATAGCCCTTCAGGATTGTTCCTTCACTGAAGATACTGTAATACATTAGCACTAAGACTTCTAGCTGGTCACTCCGCTCTTATTATGTACATGTGAAATGTTTCCTTATAACAACCTGCTGCTGAACATTCTTATGACAAGTCAAATGCTTCTATTAGGTGCAAAAAAGTCCACTTAGACATTCTGTCATACATCAGACATAATGTGTGCAAATCAAAAATATAAAGTTGAAATATTTTTGTTTTAAAAGAAGGTAAAAAATAAAGTCCTTTTTTATGCTCACATCCATAAATGGCAAGAAAAATCATTTAAAGACTGATATATAATCTTGAAGCAATAAACATAGAAATCTCAGCAGTGCTTGCTGACCAGTAGTTTAAATAGTTCACATTAGTCTTGACAGCATTCCCAGAGGATACAATCAAAAACATGAGCACCTGTCTGCTTGTTGCCTTTTCAATTGGAAATGACAAGCTGGAGAAAGTCCTGGCTAAAACGAACAGTTTCAAGGCTGCCACAGAATAAAGTCTCAAAACACCAGAGTATGCATTACTTGAAGTGTTGGATTTTAGTATGACAACTGGAAAGCAATAAAAACGGGCAAGACAGGAGGATGGTTGTTACTTGCAGATAGCCGTCAGCTAACTAGACTTCCAGAAGTCTTCGTCACACCGTTGTCTAATATGGTATAAGGAATATATTATGAGAGGCTAAAGTCTTCTTATATTTAAGCATTTATTCTTTTCCTTTTCAATTATTGCCTTTGTATTATCGTGGTATTACCCTCAACTTACTCAAGTTCATTACCAGATCGGTCTATTCTAACACCTTTAGATTAACACACACATAGATATACACATACGCACAGAACCAAACCACAACACTATCATATAAATGATGTATACACATGCACATTACTCTCCAGCACTTTGACCCACACAAGTGCAGTATGAATAATACAGGCACAGCCTGTCTTCCTCTAGTACTTCAACAAACTTACTTATTAGTACAAACAAAATATGATATCTTATTTATATCACAGACCTAAATATTACTTTGGTCGCCAAGAATAAACATACAAACGCTCAACATCCTTGGCTATAGGCAATTTATCAACCATTGATGTCTTACTTTAATGCACTGTTCACTACTGAACAGAGCTCTTCGTTCTCAGCCGATAAACCTCACAGTTCAGATCATATGACACTTCCTTACAGCTCCAGGTGCTCCAAATATTTACCTTATTACTTCAATCACTCTAGATGTAAAGACAAAGTATATAAATTTAAAAACAACTTGGTATTTTATTAAAGAACAATAATACCAGTAGGATAATATAGAATAAAGAAAATGTAGATAGCAAAGTCTGGATATATGTAGACTTTAGATAAAGCTTACGTAAAGTGTCAAAGATGGAATGTCTTTGGGCGGCTTTTGGTCTAGCAATTGATATTGTTCATGAGATGCTTTAGCTTACAATCAGATGAAAATTCACGTCTCTCGCCTTCTCCTGACATCGCCCTTTGGTCGTTGCTGTTTACTCTTCTGACGTCACTGTCTTTTTGCTTCCTCAGACAAGGCATATTTATTTTAAAATTCCATGTGGGACTCCAGAATATTTGATGTTATACACATTTGATTGGCCGGCTGTCTGCATGATAAATGTCTTTGCTTAAAGTTTTTGATCTTTTAAGTAGGTCCAAATTTATTCCTTTCCCAAGCTGTTAACCAGTTTAGTAATTCCTAATCCTAGGGGCGCCTCTCTGTTCACATATTATAAACTAATCAATCCAGCCAAGGCATCCAAGCCATTTCCAGGCTTCTGTTTCGTTTACACAGATGTTACCATGATTGATTACTGGTACAATTCAGGAAAACAGGATGCTTTGATGTCCTGTCTCCTTAAGTGTTAAGCTCATCCTGGCCATCTGAACAACATATTTGTTTAAAGGTAATACAACTCAGGAAGAGAAGACACTTTGATGTTAACAGTCCTAATAAATTAATTGTGTTGGCAAAACAACACTACAACCTTGCATGTTTTTTTTATTGTTTTGTAATTTTGGTATTTAATAATGTTTTGTTTACATATTACTTAGTATTTGCATACTATTTAAATATGCTTCCTGTTTATTTTCTTCGTGTTTTATGGGTATAACGCCAAGAGGCAGGACCACCATGTCATTGCTGCTGAGGGACTGCTCCAAGTCTATATATTACTGAGTATTACAGTCCCTCAGAGTGTCATTGCAGTGTTGTGGTGTCATGATCATTGTATATTTTTGCTTTGATTTTTTTTTCATCTGTCTTTATGGATTCTGATTTTTGTATTATGGATCAGTCTTGTTAATACTGGGTTACCTTTTTTAGGTAAACCCATTTAAGCCTTTTCTTGTTTTTTTTTTCTTGTCTTACTATTTTTTTTTTGTGTTTAATTTGCTTATTTATTGAATGCCTAAGAAAAGCCAAATGTTTAAGGACATCCTCTACCTTAAAGGACATTTTAGTGTGTTTTGAATATTTTTGAATTATAAAAAATTGGAGCCCTATTTTGTTAGAATTTACCAAAAATGAGCAAACTGAGACTAATAGAGATGAACAGGAGAAGAACTAACAAAAAAAGGTCTGTCCTAACTTTGATCAAAACCTACTGTCAAACATAAGAGATGAAACAGAAAAACGTAACTGGTCACTACAGGTTATCTCTTTTAAAAAGCTGCAAAAAAGTTGATCCATTATTACTGATATTTTGGCTTTTTGTAGCCTATTAAAGACTTGTTTCTGGGAGGAGATCATTCTGGATGTGAACAACATTTTCATTTCATTTGTAGCAGAATAAGTGGAAAGAGTGGAGCTGATTGGAAATTATATCAGTAGTTCTCCATTCTAGGGTAAATCTGAAATGGTGTTAAATGCACTTTCATAACCACATCCTTCCTCATAATCATTTGAATTGTACCCCAAAGTGTGAAATTGTGCCCTATACCCAAATGTTCAAAGCCCAGAAAATAGGTCTATAATGTTAAAAAAGAGCACAAATAACAACCATGCAGAGATTTATTTGGATTTATCTGCAAACTCGAAAGAGAAAAGGTCGTCTCAGGTAACCTTTTAAACCCATTGTGTTAACGATGGCAGATGCCACAACCTATGAGGCCACCCCTGTCAACCAGAAAAGCATCCTAACATTGGGACAAGCAAAATGGCAGCTCACAAGAAAGCTGATGTCAGAAAAAGTTTTGTAATTACATGAAAACCACTATCCAGCAAAAACTCAGAAATTCAGAAATTAATTCTGCAAACCCCCTAACACCTACAAATGCATAAAAAGAGAAGAATACATAAAAAATATGTGTAAAAAAATAACTATGATTATTACTCATAACACATGTTGGGCCAGTTCAGGACTGTCGCCTGTCTTGTGAGTTTGGGACTAGGCTGCATGGAGAGTGGCCAATTTTTAATGCAGAAGTTCTGATGTGTTATTTGTTTCTTCTGAGACCTGTCAATCTCTTTTGACAATTTTGTGTTATGAAGAATCACAGGTGTTTAAGGATAGTTTCAAACATGATCATTTTTTTCTCCAACCAGTTTTGTTCAGTAGAGTTATTGGACTAATTTGCTTTGTGTGGCACAGATTAAAATAGTCAGTTAGATAAACCCCAATAGTTTTTTCAGTTCACCTGTGCCATCTCTCTCCTGAAAAAAAGCACCTGTCAGGAATAAACCAGCAAATTAATTGTTGTGTTTAATTTAACAAGCCAATGCTAACCATCTGTTTCTCTGTCACCCTCAGCAACCTCAAATTTGCAATTACTTACACTGCAGTAAGGTTAAGGTTAGGACTGGAGTGGGCACAGGATTCTGCTGTTAGCAATGATTTTGTGCCAGCCAATCACGGCACCCACAGTGCTATAAACAAAAATACCAATGAACCTTTGTAATGAGCGTGACCTACCGTATGTAGCAGTGCAGATTCAAACATCCCACACAACTGCCCAAATATGAAGTATTTTGTGGGACATGCATAAAAATTTGGCATCAAAACACTAAGATTATTTTTATCTCCATATGCCTTCATTAGGCTTCAAGCCTCTACTGTACAGCATATGAGCTTTCCCTGTCATTTTTTCTCATTTATCATTGATGTATCAAAATCACCTGTGATGGCCAAAATTGGAGATCTTCATCTCTAACCTTCAAATTTCATTTTCAATTGAAGTTTATGGCTGTCAGTCATTTTCTGGATATCCAGACCACAATCACCACCTGAGGGTTTTTATAATGTAGATCTGATGACACAAGTCAGGCAACTCTAAAGTATAAAAATATGTGGTGAGCAAGTATGGGAAACACTCCAAAACAAGAAACACATAAATAGTCCATCTCGCCCAGCACAGGAGAGTGAACAGAGTTTACCTAAGCATAGGGTCTATCTATCTATCTATCTATCTATCTATCTATCTATCTATCTATCTATCTATCTATCTATCTATCTATCTATCTATCTAGATATATGGCCGGCAGCTTATCCCGGCCAATACCCCCACGCCGCTAGATGGAGTCCTCCCTGCAACATGGAGGGGCCCCGAATTCTCGCAGGGCATTATGGACATTGGAGTTTTACTTCACAGCCCTGCTGGATACTGTGGGGGCCCCCAGGGGACGCTGCAGGGAGGCACAGGGATTTGTATTTTCCATATAGCCCGGAAGTACTTCCAGGCTGAAGAAAAAGAAGAAGATTTCATCTGACATGGAAGTGCTATGAAATCACGTGGACTGAGGGACAGAAGCACTTCCGTGTCGAGGGATATAAAAGGACTGTGGGAGATCCCAGCAGAGAGCCAAGTTGGGGGGTGTGGAACGGAGCTGCTGGGAGTGGAGGATTGATTAGTGTATTGATTTATTATTGAGTATTGTGGAGTGGAGGTGCTTTGTGCACAGTATTATTATAATAAATTTAATTATTGGACTTTTACCTGGTGTCAGAACGTGTTGTCTGCGGGTTCAGGGGTCGACAGCGCCCCCTATCTATCTATCTATCTATCTATCTATCTATCTATCTATCTATCTATCTATCTATCTATCTATCTATCTATCTATCTATCTATACCAGTAATGGCACACTGCATGATAACGTACAGTGAATACACTTGACTTGAGCATTCATAGTTTTCATACTCTTTCTCTGTACATTTAAGATTCGTTTGCTCAGAGGTTCATGTGCTTGCTGCTTCCTAAGCAGCTATTCTTTTCTCCAACCTAGCAGCCCACTTCTTCTCTTCTTTTATCGGCATCTTTTGGCATTAAAATTGATTAAGTCAGTGTTTGTGTTGCAATTACTTAGTACATTTTCCATAAATTTTCACTTAAGCTGGCACTTAAGGCTTCAATCTGCCTCAAAAATGATTTAAGATATAAAGAGGTAGGGGAAGTGACGATGAAGGTGGTAGGGATGAGAATGGCGCCTGCACGCAAGCGCTGCATGGCCGCCCTGTTGGCCACTGCTGAGAGTTGACTCTACAATAAAATAAAATAAATACAGAAAGAGGAATAACCTTGGAGGCCAATCATCACCCTGAAAGCGGATAGTAGACATCATGTTGTATATGTTTACCAAATTTCAGGTCAATAGGTCAAATGGTTTTCAAGCTACAGGTGATTTAAAATTCTGGACAGACAAATGGATATCTATTATATAAAAAAAATTTGGGTCGAGACGTGATCATCTCGGGGAGACACTTTGATTTCACGCGAGACTAGACATTGCAGCCTTGGGAAGCAAGACCCATGAGACTTTGAATTTTGCACGACACGCCCTACTTACAAACAGTTTAAAACAAGCTCATAGACATCTAACCTCGCAGTTGTTGGAACGCTATTGGCAGACACACTTCATGTGCTCCCAGCTCTTGAAAATGTTTTGCGGTCTAGATGGCACGGGAACGACTAAGCAAAGAAAAAAGAGCAGCATGTCGAAAAGAGATATGAAGGCGTTAGAGAGAAAAGAAGGCAAAAAAGGATGCACAACAGAACAATAATAATCTATGTGCAAATTCAGAAAATAAGGAAAGTAATAATCAGCCCAGACATCCCGCAAGACAAAGCAGTGAGACAAAAGGACAGCTGCTGTACAGGCTTTTAAATTATCGATGCGCAGTGCGACAAGCAGAAAGACAGCTATCCTTAGCGTGCGTTCAGCCCCCCCCTTTCACAACCCGAGCGGCAGAGATGCGAAGTGGCAGCATGTTGGGTGGTGGGCAGGGTGTAAGCGAGCAACGCGAGGACAGCTGCTGTACATATATATAAAATGATTATTATTTTTTTTAAACAGTAGGGGGAGCCACTAAGTCCCAAACCTCAGACCCAATAATGTCAGACTGTCAGGTTCAAATAATAGATTTTTTTAATCCAACAAGCATCAAAACAATAAAACACAGTCTAAAAAACATATACTGTTTTTATTCTCCTTTAACCTCTAGTTGAGTGTCCCCTTTACTTTGGGGAGTAAACAGCTCCTGGTGACCAAGTATGACTTGTGAGGAGTACTCCTGTCTTGTTTGAGAACCAAGGAAGTCCTCCCCTAACAGCTCTCCCCGACAGAGCTGTACTTCTGGACTCCAGTACCCATGAACCCCTGTGGGTGTCCAAGCTGGGAAACTTCCAGGACAACTGCCACCTAATGTATGGGGGATGGAACTGCTCCAGGTCTCTGACTTCTGCTTCTGTCCATCCCCTGGCACCTTCCATTTTATCCCGGTCATACCTGTCTGTCCTACTTAGCACTCACAATATATATATATATATATATATATATATATATATATATATATATATATATATATATATATATAAAATATAAATTTGACTGACATAGTCACTCACTGTGAAGCTGACAGGGGGCTTTATGCAAATGAAATATGCAGAAGAACTGATTGACAGTAATATGGAAAACTAAAGATATCCTCGAAAGGAAAAAACAGACGCTATCACATTAGGTGTCTACAGTCAGGTATGAAATGGAAAGAGGAAGTTCAGTGAAGCTCAAGAAAGATGTGAAACTCAATGGTTAGTAAGCATGCTGTAAAACTCCAGGGAGCTGCTGTGGCTGTGAGTGTTAGTGTTGCTTTGTAAGAAGCAAAATGGGAGGGAGAGAATGTTTTTACCCAATCTGTGTATTAGAAATAGAGACTGAAGATCCAAAATAAGGTGGACAGAAAGCATAAGTTAAACTTAACAGATTCCCCACAAGCTGCTCTATTGTAATATACATTTCCATCTACAGACTTTGAAAGGGGGCTTACCACCCCATCCTCCAAAATCATTTACATTTACATGCTAATTTGCTTACTTTGAATAGTGATGACTCAAAGCACCCTCAAAAATTCTATACATACTGTGACCGATCGTGCTGCACTTTCATCCTCTGGTGCTGGATCAGCCATAGAGAAAGCACACTTTTAAAAAGATTAAAAGTTTACCTGTATAGGATCAGCTGTCCTCAGTAGTGCTTTAATAGCTTTAAAGGCAGTTCAGTTTTTCATTCTCTGTCCCATGCAGACCACCTACAGCTTGGCTTCTGCCTCCCTTCACCTAAATGGTTCTGCCATTGCGTTATTTCAGTCTGAAGGAACCACTGACAGAGCAAAAGAATTTGAATAAAGCTACAATACTAAATAAAATTGCAATACTGTTTCTTCAAGTGCCAGAGTAAAAGTGTATTTGCCCAGTTCTCTCCTGGCTGTCTTTTTGTGCAAGCCCAAACAGAACAATATATATTCGTATCTGTGGTACTTTAAACAGTGACCCCCAATCATTTAAGACGTCTCCAAACAACAGTTATTTTCTTCCACTTCAAGCACTAGAGAAAACAACCCCAAAAATAAAAACATGCATTTCATTCCATGGGCTGCCTAAATATGCAGCTTGTAAATGTCATTGATGTTTGCTGTAAATTAAATTAAAACACAATTCAGTGTTAGAACATTATTGTTTGCCTGTGGTTATGGTAAAAAAATATACTATAAGCTTGAACATACAACTTATGAAAAACTTAAAAAATACATGAGTGAATGACTTAAATGAGTGAAAATTGTTAATGTCTAATAATAATAATAATAATAAAACTCAGATTTTATATTATTTCTATTGCTTACCTGTTTCAGTTCAAAAGAATACACTGTCCTGCAAAATTGTGTTTTCCAATGAGCATCAACAAAAGCCAAGTCACTAAGAAAAGAGGAAATTGATCTAATGCAGGAATGTTTTACTCATGTATAATTTTACAGATGGCGTGTTTAACAGTGACCTAATAATATTATTATTTATTTGGCTGTTTGTTTATCTAAGGCTACTTACAATATTTGAGATATAATTGATTTCATTTCTTTTGTGTTTCCTATTGGAGGTGACTTGCTTATGGACACATGGTGTCAGTAGCAGGATTTGAACCCACAACCTCAGGGTTTAAAGTCCTATGTCCAAAGCCTTAACCACTACATTACACCACCTGCCAATAATTCTTGTTTAAAAACAAATAGCATACATACATATTGCGAACATAAAAGTATTTAATTATTTATTACTTCTGTTACATCCGATTAACTCTATGGCACTGTAACTAAGGCCTATTGTCTGATGAAATTTCTTAGATAGCACAGCTAGTTAGAATTAAAGGAAGGACTAAGGAAACCTCTGGAGGCTTTGCAAACCTTTATGAGAACAAACCACATATGGTGCAGGTGGACAAAATAAAAACCAAACCTGCACACTGACATAGTGTGAGCACCATCTTAATGATGTCACTTTTTTTTTTTTGTCGTTATTTTACTGTTATTTTACTGTTACTGTTATTTTAACACACAGTGTATCCTTCAGGAGTCATTTGTTCCATGCATTTGAGTTATACTGCCAGTGACATATATCTTAATAGTAAGTAGATTGTTGTCATGGTTTAGTGGAGGTATTGATTTGTAAAAAAAATAGTTTTTCACCATTTTCCTTCTGGACAAGACAGACTATTTTTTATTAAAGTTGGTAGAGATTGACACTGTCTGATTTTCAATAAAACTGCCTGACAGAATGTTCATATGCTGCATGGTGGGCTTGATGTATGTCTAAAATTATATACATGAATAGCTCATCTTATATTTTGAAGAACCGTGTGGCAACAGATGGTAATGAAGTCTCTAAAGTTCTACATATGTAGTAGACCAGTCAAGCAGAAGTAGCAAAAATGTGAGAGTATTGCTTTAACTCTTTCCTGATTACAAAATGTATCACATTGGGATAATTTGCAGATCCCACTGGCACAGCGCTCAAGACATTTTGTTCATATATATATTATTCCAGTTCACAGAGCTGAAAATATGATGCCATTAGGTGTAACTTTTTTATAACAATTATGATTTAAAAATGTGCAGTGTCAACAGCTTTCCCACCATACCATCAGTCACAGAGATCCATTTTGTTGTTGTGACAGGCAGTTGGTTTATTGATACTGCACTGCATTAAAATGTTGTTATGCCAAGTCTGGTCTAATTTCCTGTTGTACAATACATGGAGCTACTGCTCCTACAGACATTTAGGCAGTGAATTTTCCTGAAACTACATTAATAATGATTTTTGTTTCTTACTTTACTTTGACATTGAACAACCCTCCTCCTTGTAATGCAATGCAGCATGGCCACACTCTTTATTTTGGACCCTGTGATGGCTCAAAATAGATTGACTCAGCTGGATTTAGCGTAATGCTAACCTGATAGTGAACAAAAAAAAAACAGTTTGAAAGCATAGCGGCTACACAAACCAAGTCATTTGGCTTAGATTTATTGTGTAACGTCTATTAACCTTTTTTGTACCTTCAAGGGTCTCATACACTGCTACGGTGCCTACATAAAGTAGTCATCACCTTGGAAGTTTTCACATTTTATTATTATACAATATTGAATTACAGTGGATTTAGTGTGACTTTTCTGACATCAACAGAAAAAACACTTTAAAGTCAAAGTAATAACTGATCCCTAAAAAGTGGTCTAAACCAATAACAAATATAAAACACATAATTAATGATTCCATAAGTATCAACACCCTTCAATTAGAATACACTGTACAGCCAGTTGGCATTAGAAGACACATAATTAGTTCAGTGGAGATCTCCTGCCTGGGGTCTTCATTGATTATTGTCTAAATGCATCTTATCTGGAAGGTCCAACCTGTGTTGAGTCATTATGGTGACCTAACCTACACAATGAAGGGAGAAGAACGCTCCATGCCACTCACTGAAAAGGTGATTGAAAAGCATAAGTAAGGGATGGGATCATGAGACTGAATATCACTTGGAGTCCGGTTAAATTATACTTTATAAAATGGAAAGAGAATGGCACAGCAGTAAATATTCCTACAGCAGCACGCACTGATACAGCGCATTGCCGCACCCACCACATGACAAACCACCTGTGGGACAATACCCCCAGGCCGCCAGGTGGAGCCCTTCATGCAACATAGAGGTGCCCCAAGTTCCAGCAGGGCATCATGGACAGTGGAGTTTTTCATCACAGCCCTGCTGGATACCAGGGGAACCTCCAGGGGATGCTGCAGGAAGGTCCAGAGACTATTATGTGCCCTATAACCCGGAAGTACGTCGTAGTCATAGCGACAGGAAGAATGACGTGCTTCTGGGGTGAAGAAGAAGAGTTTTTATATGAGCCGGAAGTGTTCCTAGTTACGTGGACAGAGAGGGTGAAACACTTCCGGGTCAAGGACTATAAAAGGACTATGGGAAATCCCAGACGGGGAGCTGAGCTGGGTGGAAGGGTGGTAACACGTCTGGGAGTGTGGAGGATTATTGAGTATTGTATTATTGTGTTTATGAGTATTGTGGACTGGAGGGTGCTTTGTGCACTGTATTGTCCAAATAACTTTTACCTGGTGTCTGAAGTCAAGTCTGAGGGTTCAAGAGGACGACAGCGCCCTCTATCTGTCACACACCTCAGGATCACAAATTAGAACCCCAACGCAGCCTATAGCAGGCTGTCCACAAAAGGAAGTTGTGATTGAACCCTTAACTACTCAGGGTGGTGTATTTTGTGCACCAGTCTCACTTATTTTTGTCCAAAGCCCTTTTACTTGAACCTACTGGCAGCATCCGCCATCTGTCCTCAGCTTGATTCACTGCAAGTATAGTGTCGCAATGGTTCCCGTCCAGTGTGCCTCCAGCCGGTTTTATGAGTGAATGCACAGTCGCATGTTCCATATGGTGCATTTGTTACACCGCGCAGGTACTTACGTATTGTGAAGCCAACAAGGACACAGACAGGCAGGACACCAATTTGCAACACACAACACACGGTTTATTTACAGTCACCAGCACCACAACGGTCCCTTCTTGCCACCAGTCCTTCTGCCTCCACTCTTTCTCAGGCTTTGTCCTCTTCCTCCAAATTCTGGCCAAAGAATGGTGGGGACTGGCCCCTTTTTATAGGGCACGTGGAAGGACTCCAGGTGCCCAAGAGCTTCTTCCGGCCACACTTCAGGGTGTGGCAGAGTGTAGCCAAATAAGTCCCTAAAAAGCTCCAAGCACCCCTTGGCAGTTGCCATGGGTTCCAACATGGTTGATCTCCCATGCTCATGACCTGTGGCCCCACTGGAAACCAAGGGGGCTGTTCTCTGTCGGCCCGGGGGGAAACTGTCCTAAAAATACTCTCTCCCCCGGTCCTTCCATACTCTGGGAGTCCCAGCCGGGTAAGGGTTCCGGCCACCCGCCACAGTATGTATGACAATGATGAGATGATATTCTTGCAATGACTTAGTCTGCAAAGAACTTTCAACAACTGAAGTGAAATGTGATACATGTGCAAATCCTGCAGTGGATGAAAGTGTGACCAGTGACGAGAGAGCACTGGAGAAATGGATCAGGTTAAATTTCAGATAGTCCTAGACTGTGTCATACTATTCAGTAATATAGTATTAAAATACATTAAATACATGTACAATTTATAATGATTTTTTATTACAACCTCACAGTGTGCATATAAATAGCCATTTTAACACTTGTGCATAAAGTACACTGAACGAGTAATTATGAGATGAGGAAAGGTGCGAGTAGTTATGGTTTAAGAAGAAGCAGAAGGCCACCAAGTGATATACTGTATTATAACTCTGAAGAAGTTACATGCTACAATGGCTGACATTTGGGGAGTCTCTGCATATAACAACTGTTACCCATGTTCATCACCAGTCATTGTTTTATGAGAGTCTAGTAAAGCAAAACACTGGCAAATGGGAGACCCTGATGTCAGCTGAATGATGGTTCTAAGGACCAATGAGAACAACATTTAGCTTTTTGACCATTAGACTAAATATTATGGCTTAAACACTATTCAATATGAAAAACACGCCATCTCCACTGTGAAGCATGGTGGCGGTGGCAGCATCATGCTGTGGGGATGCTTCTTTGCAGCTGGCCCTGGAAGGCTTGTAAGGATACAGGTAAAATGAATACAGCAAAATAGAGGAGGAAACCCTGAGGCAGTATGCAAGGAACTGCACATTGGGAGAAGATCTGTTTTCCAGCAAAATAACAACTGCAAGCATAAAGCCAAAGCTTCACAAGAATGGATTCAAAACAACATTAATTGTGTGGTAGTAGCCAAGTCAGACTCTAGGTCTCAATCCATCTGAGAATTTGTGGCCAGACATGAAAAAAGCTGTTCACTCACAATCTCCGTGCAACCTGACAGAGCCTGAGCAGTTTTGAAAAGAAGAATGGGGATCTGCAAAGCTGATATAGAGAGAGATCTGCACACAGAGATTCAAGCCTGTCATGGCGGCCAAGGGGGCATCTAGTACATTCTTATTTGAATACTTATGTGATCAGTTATTTTGTGTTTTATATTTGTAAACAATTTAGATCATTTTGTAAAGGTTGGTTTCTAGTTTGACATTAAAAAGTCTTTTACTATCGATCAGTTTAAAAAAAACAACCTCAATCCACTGTGATTTGATGTTTTACAACAATAAAATGTAAAGCCTTCCAGGAGGGTGCATACTTTTTACACCCATTGTGGATGTTAATTTATTGATACCCTTAACACTTAGCTGGCCTTAGTGAAACATGTGGAAGATACCTGTAGACAATTAAGGTCAAAAATAAAAAGGCACCTGAGCTACCTCTAAGGATGTGTCTAAAAAGCAAAATGAAAGCCAATGAGATGTCTTGGGTAGACGTGTCACTTAGAAGTGTCCATCAAGAGGATACTGGGAGGTTCAGAAATAGATTTGTGTAATGAAATCTTTTTCCCCGTGTATTTATTTTCTCATGGCCATACATTGATTGCCACCTTTTTTATCCTTTTAATCAGGTGTCAAACACTTCATCCTAAGAACTGTGGTGGCTACTGGAATTAATGTCGCCGTGTTCCTTTGAACAAGAGGCTCATTTACACCTTTAAACTGTATTTAGTCAGGGCTATCAATTCACAATTTCTACATTGTAGACTTCGTATTTCATTTTGGTTAAAAAAAAAGAGAAATGATTTCACATGTGTGCGACCTGGAAGCAAGATCTCATATAAACCAATCACATTGAAATGATATAATTGCAGCTCATTTTTCAGATGAATCCATTGTTAGTACGATCTTTTAAAACTTCTGTTAAATTAATAAATGTCCGGTTACTAAATCTTGTGTTAAATTTAATGACCATTTTGGCTTAGTCCTTTTTTGTTTTTATGAAGGATACATTGAAAAAAGTTTTAGGATTAAATTAATTAAAATGCTGTTACAACTGCAACTTCATGGAGTCAGCACCCAGGTTCAAATCCTGTATCCAAAGAAAAACAGTTTAGCTTAATTCAGAATTTATACAATAATTGTATGTGGCCTTGTGATGGACTGGTGCCTGGTCCAAGGCTGGACCTTTCTTTGAAATCAGTGCTTATGGGATAATAATAATAATAATAATAATAATAATAATAATAATAATAATAATACATTTTATTTATATAGAGCCTTTCCCATGCTCAAGGCACTTACAGAATATAATAAAGAACAGCAGCGTATACAGTATATAGCATTGTACAAACCAGATAAATAAATAAAGAAGATTAAGACAGTGAATTCTGAAAAAAAAAAGAAACAGACAACATAATTGATGGTCTAGCACACACACACACACAGGTTACATGAGCATCTTGACAGAGAAGTAAACTGAGAGAAAGGTAATAAAGTCAAATAGAGCTAAAAGCCTTCCTGAACAGATGAGTTTTGAGTTATTTTTTAAAAGAATTCATAGAGTCAGCTGACCTGATTAATTTTGGTAGGTCATTCCAGAGTCTGGGCGCTATACAGCTGAAGGCCCTGTCACCCATGGAGTGTAGATTAGTGAGGGGCACAACAAGATTGCCAGAATCAGAGGACCTTAGTGGGCGGGCAGGCACATAGTGATGGAGAAGGTCACTGATGTAGTTTGGCGCGAGGTTATTTAAGGCTTTGTAAGTTATTACTAGGATTTTATATTTGATTCTGTAAGACACAGGGAGCCAGTGAAGATGGAGCAGGATGGGTGTGATGTGCTCGCTGCTGCTGGTTCGAGTAAGGACTCTTGCAGCCGAGTTTTGAATAAGCTGGATATAAGATTAGAAGGGGCACCTGCCAGTAGGGAATTACAATAATCGATGCGGGATGTGATAAAAGCATGGACAAGTTTCTCAGCGTTAGAAAAGGAGAGGAGCAAACACAGGATATGTTACGGAGGTGAAAGTAAGAAAGTTTCTTAATGTGATTTATGTGGGCGGAATAAGAGAGGGAGGAATCAAAAATGACACCAAGATTTTTTACAGTAGAGGCAGGTCTGATGAGATCACCACCAAGATAGACTGGGAAGGAGCTCATTTTATTAAGTTGCATTTTAGTCCCAATTTGCAGGAGTTCAGTTTTATTGCAATTTAATTTTAAAGAGTCCTGCTCCATCCAGGTTTTAATTTCACTAAGGCAGGTTGTGAGCTGAGAAAGCTCTGATGAAGTTCCACTTTTAACATTGAAATAGAGTTGAGTATCATCTGCATAAAAATGATAACCCAGTCCATAGCTACGGATAATATGGCCAAGGGGAAGCATGTAAATACAGAAAAGCAGAGGACCAAGGACAGAGCCTTGAGGGACTCCTTGTGTGACTGGCGCTGAGCTGGATCTGCTCTTGTCAAGACTAACAAACTCTTGCCTATCAGTCAGATAGGACTTGAACCACTGGAGGGCAGTGCCAGAGATACCCAGCATGTTCTCCATTCTGGACAGTAGGATGTCATGTCTGACAGTGTCAAATGCTGCACTGAGGTCTAACAGAATTAATATGCTGGTTTGTCTGCTGCCATAAGCAAATTATTGGTTACCCGTAGCAGAGCAGTTTCACAGCTGTGCCGCGCCCTGAAACCAGACTGAAAGGGTTCCATCAAATTATTAGAGGTTAGGTAATTGGTGAGTTGGGAAGCTACAACACACTCAAGAACTTTTGACAGGAAAGGTAAGTGGGAAATAGGCCGGAAATTATTAAGATTGTCAGCATCCAGACCAGACTTTTTTAACATTGGGGTTACAGAAGCGATTTTAAAAGTGAGCGGCACAGAGCCAGTGTCAAGGGATGAGTTTATTATTGTTGTAACTGTCGGGATTATGGCATGAAGGCACGATTTAAGTAGTGTGGTGGGGATGGGGTCCAGTACACAAGTAGTCGGCCTCATCTTACAAAGCAGGTTATTAACAGATGCAGAAGTGACTGGTGAGAACTTAGAGAAGGAGCTGGATGGAGTGGGAAAACAGGGAGAGATATAAACAGATGATGTATTTAAGTTAGTTGAATTATTTAGATCATTAATTTTGTTACGGAAAAAGTGGAGGAATTCCTCACAGACTTCAGTAGAAGAGGTAGTTGGGCCAGATGCAGGTTCGAGTAGTTTATTAACTATAGAGAACAGAACCCTTGGGTTATCGTGACCACTTTCTATTATTCTGCCGTAATGGGTGTTCTTGGCAGAAGTTAGTGCTTCTCTGTAAGCTCTTTGGTGGTCAGAGAAAGCCTGGATGTGCACGGATAGGCTGTGATCTCTACATTTGTGAATTGCATTAGGTGGGATTGACAATGTTACAGTATGTAATGTGAAATCTTAAAGCTCTAGATTTTGACTCCTAATGATATGGGACAGTTATGATACAATCTCGCATAATCTGGCCAAACATCATTTAAGCAATCATCATCAAGGTATTGTCCAGTCTTGCACATTTAGTCTGTACTAGGAATACATTTAAGCAACGCACAGACTAGAGCCAATTCTACACAGGGTGCCAGAATTCTGTACAAACTCACTGTCCTATACACACAACAATAATTTATTAAGCACATAAAGACAAGTGCATGTCTATCCTTCATAAACAGAGTAAGATGATGGGTGAAAGAAAATAACATTTATTTTGCTTTTTTTATTGCAAGTTTTAAAGAACCATATTAACCTCAAACAAATAGTCTATTTACAACTGTGTTCTGCAATGACTCCACTTTTGTTGGCATCGGCATATTGAATTATTTATGTTTGTTTATTAGACGAAATGCCTGATAGCTTTCATTATTCCAAGTCATCTTGTGAATTTTTCATTTTATTGTTTCGTAAGATATTTGGATGTTAGGTGGGAACAAGATGATCTGCTGTGGCAACCCCTAATGGGAGAAGCTGAAAGAAGAAGTGAAAAGCCATATGGTGGTACAGTGTGTCATACATGCACGTCTGTGGATTAACCACCAGGCTCATCTGAAGCAGGTACTACCAACCCGCTACCACACTAACCTTCTCATCTTTTCTTCCCTCTACAGCACAGAGAAAATTCCCAGTGAGGGCAGTTGCCCACTCCCTTCTGGTTTCCTGCCTTTAAAGCCCGCCCCATGAAGTGGTCAGTTGTGAACAGACTACACCATAGAACAGCACTCCATATCACTTGACAGATGTCGTTATTACAATTCAATTACATTGTTATTACAATTAATTCATTTTATTTTGCTGTTTGTAGTGGCATGGTTAGCAGCCTTTTTTTTTGTTATTTTTGTGACAGAATTAAATGGGCACAACCAGGTTAGCACCCCAACATTTACCTGCGAGAACCTTCATTGCCTTTTTTGACAAGTGCAAAGCACTACTGTCTTCTTATTCACGCACTGTCTGTGGGTTTTCCTTAATATTTATCTTGTTTTTTTTGCTTTCAGTGTATGTTATTTATGCCAGATATCCCCAAGATGCATATGTTAAGTAATTACCTTAAACAAGATGTACTGTAAGTGGGAGTGAGTAAGACTGTTGCTGATTCCTGCTTTGTGCAGCCGCTGTCTTATGATCCGATTACATACGTTCAAAAAATGGATAAATGTTGTGTCCAAAATGTGTTCAGGTGAACGTTTTAGTCCATTGGGTGAATTTGGTGAATAAGCGTAATATCTATACCTAAGAGCTACAGTAAAGTTGAATCTGTATTTGTCCAGTATGTAAACCCACACAATTGTTCAGACTTTTAGATAGATTTTTCTTTTATACAGGGATCATGCTGTAAGTATGTTTTATTCTGAAATTATTCCCACTTAGGAAACATTATTTAGTGTTGGCACATTTGCTTTATTAAGAAGGTGTTGCTTGAAGGCATTTTTGGGAGTTGGCACAAGTATGTAGAACTTCTCTCCACAGTCCGATTAGTCAGAGAAATTTTGGTTTAGGGTCAAAATGTTCCCATGTAGAACTTATTTAGTGACCATAATTGCCCTTTATTCTACCACGGGCTGTGCTTGGTACCCTTTCTAGTTTTCATTAAAGCCCAACCCAGTCCCTTGCTTATGTTCACTTTTGCTCATCAGATTTGACATTTATGTTACAAAGTTTTGTCATATTTTCAGTCAGATTGTGAATAGTGTTTTGTTGCCTGATTTAACTGTATTTCTGACTATTGCCTTTCTGAAATTGTTTACAGTTTCCTCAGGTATTCTGTATTATTATCATAAGAGTATGAAACAATCTTCACTTCTGGTTTATTGGCTACTAGTCACATTACCTGTCAAAAAGAGTTAATAGAATAAATGTTAAAATATTTTATATCTTTTGTCCTATGTGTACCTTTTCCCTGTATCCTCGTATGCTTGAACCTCTCCTGACCAGCACTCCCTCTCTCAAGCACGTTCTTTTAAAGTTAGCTTCTCAGACTCTTACATTTCGAAGTGCCTTGATCACCTTCTGTAGGCTTAAATGCTTCCTGTCCTTTGAAGGAGACTCTCAGCGTACCTCCTAAACCTTTACTGCTCCTTCTGTGTCCCACACTCGCACTTCCTCTTTTGATCATGTCTCCTAAGCCAAACTGACCAATCACAACAAAGCTAAAGTGACTCATCAGATTGCTCTGACAGACACACACAGACCTTAGTGTTTTATTACATAGCACATGGATAAATAAGGAGATTGACCTGACATTAAGAATAATTACCTCTAAGTGAAAAATGAAACTATGTGGCACCCGGACGGGGCTCATGCCCGGCCGGGATGCCCAGGAAGCCAGGAGGAGGGCTTATTCCTCCTCCAGACCACGAGGGGGCATCCGCCCTGGTTGTATTGGGGGCCACGGGTACAGGGCCTTGGACCCCAGTACTTCCGCCACACCAGGAAGTGCTGGGGGGGGAGAAGAGAGGGAACACCCGGAGTGCTTCCGGGAGGACAGCCGGCACTTCCGTCACACTAGGGCGTGTCCGCGGGATTGCCGGTGCACACCTGGAATACATCCGGGTACGGATAAAAGGGGCCGCCTCCCTTCATTCGAGGCTGGAGTCGAGTGGAAGCAGGACAAGGTTCAAGAAAGAGAGAAGGAGGCGGTCCAAAAGAGGCAGAGTGGTTGGCCTGGACTTTGGGGAAGATTGGGGTTTGTGGCACACTAACTGTAAATAATAGATAGTGTAAATAAATGTGTGGTGGTGAAATTAACATGTCTGCCTGTCTGTGTCCGGGTCAAGTTCCACAACTAGTTTGTCACTCAGCAGCATGACACTTGTCCATGACATCAACACAGTGGAAATGGAGCCTAAGCATGTCATCTTTAAGTTCACCTTTCGCTACCTTGGCTTATAGTGGAAGCAGCTGCAAGGGATGAGGCGGCAGCAGCACTCCATTCATACAATTTTGCCTTATTTCTGCAATCAAAACTGTAGACGCAAAGCAATTGTAAATGGGAGTGTTGAGCAAGCAGTTTGATTTTTATTATAACTGCATGAATTTTTTCTGTTTCTGGGTGGCATGGCAATGTAGCAGTTAGCACTGTCGATTCACAGATACAGCGTTCTGGGTTTGAATTCTATGTCTGGATATTGCCAATATGCAGTCTGCATGTTCTCCCTGTGTTTTCATGGACTCTCCTCTCACATGCTTGTTAGATTGATTGGCAATTCCAACTTGGCCCTAGTTTTAGTGTGGGTATGTAGTTGGGTGGGCCTTACAATGGACTGGCACAGTTTCCTGGGGCTGTCAAGGTTGGCTCTGGTCCCCACAACCCAATCTTGGATTAACTGACTCACTCTGTTTCTTTAGCTCATTGTCAGATTATAAAAAAAAACTAGCCAAACCAATAGGTTTGTGTGATGTTCAGATTTTTTTTGTATTATTAAACCGTTCTTGAACTGATTCAATTACAGACAGAGATACAATACAGATTAATTTTTTCTATATATATAAATGCACCATCACCATTTACAAAAGAACAGACAGTCCTAAAGTCTGCAACATGTGTCAACTCATATTGTGCATTTTCTATATGGTGTATTTCCACATCACTGCTGATGCTGCTGGGATAAGCATCAGCTCCCAGGGAACCTTTAACGGAAAAAGTGATTTCAGAAAAAAAGTTAGATTCAAGTTATTTGACCCATTTAGCATAATAATATGCATGATTTAAAATAGTTTACTCATACTGATCTCTCTTTGTTTAGTAAGCAGTCAGCCAGAAGCTACTCTGAAAACCTACATGGAGTTCAATTGTCTGATTTATGTGAATCATTTATTGCTCACAGAAGCACTGAAAGAGCAAGAGAACAGATTTATCCCATACATTACCTGTCTCTAAATAGAGGTAGCAGCAAAAACTTAAATTAGGCCTTGAAATTTTTACTAATGAAATACTGTAACTGTAAGAGCCAATCTTAGAAAGCTAATGTTAAATGGTAAATTCACAGTGCCTACCTAATTTTAGTAGCATATCATCCATCCATCCATCCATTATCCAACCCGCTGAATCCAAACACAGGGTCGCGGGGGTCTGCTGGAGCCAATCCCAGCCAACACAGGGCACAAGGCAGGGAACCAATCCCGGGCAGGGTGCCAACCCACCGCAGGACACACACAAACGCATCCACACACCAAGCACACACTAGGGCCAATTTAGAATCGCCAATCCACCTAACCTGCATATCTTTGGACTGTGGGAGGAAACCGGAGCGCCCGGAGGAAACCCACGCAGACACGGGGAGAACATGCAAACTCCACGCAGGGAGGACCCGGGAAGCGAACCCGGGTCTCCTAACTGCGAGGCAGCAGTGCTACCACTGCGCCACCGTGCCGCCCCAGTAGCATATCAGTTTCTCATAATTCTGTAAAACTGAGTGTTAATTAAGCCAGTTAGGAAATAATCTCACTGCCAGCATTATTAGATTAGTTTACCAATAGAAGATTGGCATACAGTTTTCTGACCAAGTTTGCTGTTTTGATATGAACATTGTGGCCTAAACGGACCGATCAGCTCCCCAAACCCGACACAGACAGACACAGGCCACAAGTTCAGCAACACACATTTTTATTTTTCCATGGGAAACACTTTCCAAACCGTTTCCCACCACTGCAGCACAGTACAAAGTGCAATAGCACCATCATTTTCTTTCTTTTCTCCTCTATCTCTTCTTCTTCCACCTCTACTCCTCCTCCAGCAAGTGTTGTCCACCTCCTCCCAATCTGGCTCCTGGAGCAGTGGCAGTGGGCTTCTTTTTTCCTGCACCTGGGAGTACTTCTGATGGCCCGTTATCATGGTCTGGAAGAACTTCCGGGTGAGGCGGAAACTCAACAAAGTAGGGCTGCACCCATGGAACCCAACAGGGCTGTGCCAAACTCCAACTCCCCATGGAGCCCTGTGAGAGTCTGAGACACTGCTGAAAACCAGGGGAGCTGCCATTTAGCACTCTGGGGGAGATATTGCCCTGTATGCGTTCCTTCCTCTGGTTCTTCCATTAGACTGAAGTCCCTGCTGTCTGCCACAGACTGTTTGACCAAACTTGGAGAAACATGAAAAAAGATATGTAAGCCTTAAACAGAACTTTCTTTAACCAAGAATATTTCTTTTCCTTGTAATATCAATCATTTCTCTATTTTTGTGCTTCACACCAGTGCCTGAACAGTTCTATAAAGCAAGCTAAAAGCTGCAGATCTTTGGTGATTTTAGACAAATGCAGCTACAATAACTTTTAAAAGTCTGCTGTGTTTATACTGATTATAAAATCTATTCTGACTCTCCACATACAGAAATGTTTAGAAAACCAAAAATGTTCTCAGTATTTTATTGCGGATTTTGGAAAGTCACTGTTGAACTTTTGAGCATTTGCCTTTCATACATGTTTGTACAAAGTAGTGGTGTCTTTGCGTTTAGGGTAAGTGGGGCATTGCACCTGCACCCTCCTAGCAGATGGTGCTGTTGTGCAAAAATTAAATTAGTTGAAATAGAAAAGTAGAAAACTTGCCTCAATCATGCAATGTATTGTTAAAATGTTTATAGTGAACTCAACTTAATCAACATAATATTATTTTCCAACTTCCATAATCAGCTCAATTCATTTCTCATCTAAAAAAGTATCTTTTTAGATTCTGTGAAATTTTATTTGTCCCTGGCACAACTAGCCTGTTTCCAGGTTGCTTTGGCAGGCTCTGCGACCCTGCAGTGTTTTTGACATAACTTTGCTCAGGTTTGCGCATGAGCAGCCTGAAATTTTCACGTTTTCCTTGGGGCTTGAAAGATGGAGTCTTTTCAAGCATCCCATTAGTTGATTTTTTGGAATCAGTTTAAAGGTGTGAAATGATTAGACTCAGCACACTCAAAAAGGTTTGGGGCAGCCCCCCATATATTTTCCGTGGCTGCAAATGGGTTTGAAAATAGCACTGATTTGCATGGATTGGAGTCCGTAACTAAACTGAGGATGGTTGGAAAAGATGGCGGTTTTAAATGGCCAGACAGGAAGTGGTGTAGTGAACCCGGAAGTGCTTCTGGGGTTGCCACCGGAAGTGACATGTTTCTGCGAGCTGGAGCCGGAAGTGACGTGTTTCTGAGCACCGGAATTGAAAGTGATGTCTTCAGAGTTGGATCAGACAGGTTTTCCCGTTTTTTGTCTGCAGAGACAATAAAAGAAAGTTTAGTGCACCCCGCCACTCCCTGGCCTGCCATGGAATTACCCTCACTTGGTCCATACAGCTTCTTCCTATTCGCACATGTGTGACAAAGGGTGCAATCACTGTGTACATCTTGCACATCACTGAAGTGTGTTTTTTTTTTTTATTATAAAGTTTTGGTCCTCTTTTTTTACATTATTTTGTATATTTTGTTAATTTGGGTTTTGATTTCATTTTTTTGTTATTGTATTAAGATACTCCTCTTAACCTATAAGGCACTAAATGGTCTAGCCCCTGCCTACTTGAGTGTCTTGCTCCATCGTCACAATCCCCCTCGTGTTCTTAGATCCGCAGATCAGCTGCTCCTAACCGTTCCCAAGGCACATTTTAAAGCTCGTGGTGAAAGGGCTTTTTCTGTCTGTGCACCCAAGCTCTGGAACTCCTTACCTTTAGTGGTTAGGCAAGCCACTTCAGTCACCACATTCAAATCACACCTAAAAACGCACTTCTTCACATTGGCTTTTAATTCTTAACCTGTCTTATTCCCACTTGCTTTTTGCTATTTCTCTGTTTTATTGGGTCCCCTGACCTGTTTTTTTAGTGTCTCTGTTTTAATTCTCTCTTAATGTTTGTTTTTTTAATATTTTGCTTTTAGTCTTGCTTGTTTTAACTGTACAGCGCTTCGGTCAGTTGTAATGCTGTGTTTTTAAGCGCTTAACAAATAAAAATGGTATGGTATGGTATGGTATTATACAGTATATTGTGTATATTATGCTAATTATTTTCTATCTTTGTATTATGTTAATAATTTAGGAAGTGTGTGAAAGTTATTTGGTTTAATTAGTTGCCAGTGTTCTCTTCAAAAGCAGCAGGGCAACCAGATAGCTGAGGTACTGTCCTTGTTAGTATTTAAAGTGAAGCTCCTGTTAAACTGAAGCTTTAGCATTGTGTTTTTTAATTTTTATTCCTGTTGGCATTCTTGGATTTTTGCCCATATTCCTGTCTTTTGTTCAATAATTTTTTAAGTATCTTTAACATTTTTTTTGTGCGTTGTTGTGGCAGGAATGACAACACCGCTATTTTAGAGTACCTGTACTTATCATTATCATGAATCATGTTTATCATTTTGCTCATTCATTTATTAATAGTAATTTGTGTTTCTGCTTTTGACATGAACTTGATGTTGTCTCTGGTATTTGTACTATTTGACACTGTGTTTATAGATCTTAATTTTATGTGATATTTTCTTATTTTTATTTTGTGGTTGATATTTTAACATTATTGGTGCTGGCAGAAATGCAGCACTGTAATATTCAACATTTCTCCTTTGCCCCCTTATGTGAAGTTTAGTAAGGGGCATCTCATAAGTTCTCCTCTTTAAGTGCTAAATCAGCTCTCTCTCACACTCTATTTCACTCTCACCCTTACACACACACAACCTTACCATGGCTTCCCAGGCTGGCTCTGCCCTTTCTGAATATTCATGCAAAAACTCCACTAGTATCGTGGTGCAACAAGATGAAATTATTTATTTCCCCATTAATTAATTTTATCTATTGATTTTATTTTTAGTGCTACTGTATGTAATGTTGTGATAGTGTGATGTATTGTGTACTTTGTCGTTTAACTGTATGTACCTCATTACCTTGAAATTCCTAGCAAATATGTCGTCTGGCAATGAATAAAGTTCAGGTAAGTAAAGTTTAAGTTAGACACATGAACTAAGAATGTTTTTAAATGAATTTGCAATTTGGCTATAAACTGCTTTTTTTAAGTTGTAAATTTCTTGGTAGGCTTGCTACTATAATGTAAAATAAATCAATTGCCTGGTTTCTTCACAAAAGTAAAAATTCAGGTCCTTAAAAGTAACTAAGTTTTCCAGTTCAGTTGTCAGCTGCAAAATCTTAATACCTTGCATAAGGAGTTTATTTGCAAATGTTATTTGCAGACTTTAATTTTTCATTTTTCTAGTCACTGGATGGGTGAGTTCAGGAAATAGATGGTTATTAATAAATATAAATGTAGAACATCGTAGAATATTTACAAAAACAGCCATATCTTTTTAAAAGCACAGCAACAGATTAAGGAAAAAAAAACTTGTGAAAATTTCCTCAACGGTTTCCAAAGCAGAAATTTAGGGAATGACATTTAACTAAAATTTGGAAGAATACGTTAACAGGACTTATGGTCAATCAGTATCAAAGAGGAAGGGCAACACAATGTCCAGTTGAGAAAATCTGATCTCATCCATTATCAAGCATGAACATCTTTACCCTTAACGGCAGTGTCTTAATTACTTCATTTCATTTTAACATCTGATATTTATTGTGTTTAACATTTGTTGCAAGCATCTTAAGGAGTTAAGGCATAATATTTTCCTGAGAAATCCATCTGAGAAAGAGAAGGAGCTACTGGAATTAAAATGAATGAAGTGTTGGAGTCTTCTGCGAGGTGTTAAAATTGCTGAAGCATCCACATTAGCACAAGTCATATTCAGCAGCAGTCTAGACGGGGGCATCAAAAGACCTAAACTAGTGTGAAGAAATAAACACAGCACAGAGCAGATAAAGGTTTGGAGGAATTCCCCATATACTGTTGGTGATGGCAGGTTAGTCACCAAGGACTGGTGCAACGGTGCAAGTGTACATAACATACAGGATGAACAACCGGGATCTTTACAGCGGGACGTTTATGTAGAACGGACAGGAAATTCAATACTGAGGAAGAGGAAATGAGTTGGCAGGAATTGGTGTCATCAGTGGAGGACAGAAGTGAACTTATTGTAAGGGGACTAGAAATGACGTCTTCTGAGGGAGGACATGGAGATGGAATCATCACGGGGAAGCCGGAAGTGTTTTTGTGTACCGGATTCGTGGTGAGTGAGACTTTTATTCTTTTTTTGTTCTGTTGAAAAAAGAGAAGAGGTGTTAGTACTCCCTTCTAACCCCCTGTCCGTTGTTCTGTCACGCTCTTTTGGGCCCTTTGGCTGCACGTGTGTGACACTAGTTAGAAGGACCCCTTGAAAATGATCCTGGGATTTCAATCATAGCACTAACTGAAAGGATGCACAAAAAATAATCCAGTATTAAGTAAAAAAAATAAATGTCAGTAAAAAATTACCATGTTCCTTCATGGTGAGTCCAGCCAAGGTGTAGTTGCTTTCCTCCTCCTATGATATGGTGTGGCACTTGCTGTGTTTGTCACCATGGGTGTCTGAAGATAGATAGATAGATAGATAGATAGATAGATAGATAGATAGATAGATAGATAGATAGATAGATAGATAGATAGATAGATAGATAGATAGATAGATAGATAGATAGATAGATAGATAGATAGATAGAACTTTATTTGTCCCCAGGGGGAAATTTGGCTTTTTACAGAAGCTCTTTAAATAAATGATTACATAAGTAGGTAGATACATAATTAAGTAAATAAATATATACACACACATGCATGCATGCACACATTGGTTTGAAAAAGAAGAAAATTAAAAACAAAGAAAACGTTCTGACTTGGCAGTCACATTCACAGTGAGGCATTATGCCGACATATTGCTGTTGGTATAAAGGAGCCCCCCTTAGCGCTTCTTTACACATTTATGCTGATTCATTTGTTGCCTGAAAGTCCTCAGTGTTAGTGTTTCGGAGAGAGGATGTGCAGCATTGTTTATAATGGCGCTCAGTTTTGTTTTAAATTGTCTCCTTTTCTACTACTTTGCTGCTACCTTCAGGGTGTTCCAGAGTGTGTCCTATAACTGAACTTGACCTTTTAATTAGCTTGTTGATTCGGTGGGCTTCTCTTGAAGTGACGTTACAGGCACAGCACACCACAACATAAAAAATTGCACTGACAATCACAGAGTTATAGAAGATGTGAAGGATGTCATTTCCCACATTAAAGATACACAGTCTCCTAAGGAAAATGTGCCTGCTCTGCCCTTTCTTATATAGTTTCTATGTGTTCCGAAACCAGTCCAACTTGTCACTAATGTGGACCCCCAAATTCTTGTAGGAGTGGACCACCTCTACATCCATTCTTTAAACAGTGATCAGACATAGAGGCTTTTTGGTGTGCCGAAAGTCAATAATCAGTTCCTTGTTTCTGCTTATGTTAAGATCTAGATGATTCTCTTTGTACCAAGAAATAAACTTCTCCATTTGACTCCTATAGTCTGTCTCATCCCACTTATCAATACCTCCCATAAGTGCAGACTCATCTGAGTATGTCTGCAAGTGACTTGACCTGGTGTTATATTTATATTGTGATGTTTGCAGAGTAAAGATAAATGGAGACAGGATTGTTCCTTGTGCTGCTCCTGTGTTGTTCACATCTATATCATAAACACAGTCTTTGAGTTTTACCAATTGCATTCTGCCTGACTGGTAGTCCATTATCCAGGACACCATAGGGCCATCCACCTGCATATCTCTAAGTTTACCCCTTAACAGGGATGGTACTGCTGGTTGTACTGAAGGCACTGGAGAAATCAAAAAACATCATCCTCACTGTGCTGCCAGCAGACAGATAACTACATCCTCCATTTCAGTCTTTGTTTGACAGGCAAACTGCAGTGGGTCCAGGTGGTCTACCACACGAAAACTCATATAGTCCAGGACAAGTCTATCAAAGGTCTTCATGATTCCAGACATCAGTGCCACTAGTCTGTAGTCATTAGGTGAAGAGGTGCCTGCCTTCCTTGGAACAGTAACAATGCAGGATGTAGGGACAGACTGAACAGGTGACAGAGGACACCACAAAGTTGGTCAGCACAGGCCTTAAGAATGCAAGGAATGACTCCATCGGGTCTTGCAGCTTTCCTTCTGTGTAGCTTCTTCACTTGTCTCCTTAGTTGGTCTTCAGTTATGTAAAGTCCACAGTGATGGTCAGAGGTGGACTTGTCACTGGCCATTCCAGTTAACGTGGTAGGAGTTGTATATAGTAGGGATGGCGTGGGGAGAATGGTCATTGGATGAAGGAGGCAGTGGGAGGGACAATCTATTGAAAAATTGATTCAAAGCATTAGCTTTGTCCATATCCCATTCTAGTACCTGAGCTCTAGATTGCTTGAGTCCAATAATTATGCCCAGTCCATTTCGTCTTTCATGTTATTCTGAGTGTATCTGTTTTCTATTTTAGATTTGTAAGCTTCTCTTTCTCAGGGGTGGGGGTTGATTTGTTTTCAATCTTATTTTTTGTAAAAATGTATCTATCTGTATGGAATGATTGCAATAAAATCAATAAAATTAAAAAAAAAAAGTTTTGTAAGCTTCCTTTCCTTCACTCTGCTTTTTCTTTAGAACTTGATGTATATCCTTGAGAGTCTCTGCTACTGGATTTCAATGCTCTTTTTTCTCAATCAGGAGACTTTTTACCTCCTTAGTATTCCAGTGCTTGTTGCTTTATAGATACTGTACCACTGTGTCACTACAGAAGTTAAGGTTCTGAACTACTTTGGCACCTCATTCCATGGCCAGAAGAAGCAGCTTGTTGAAGATGACAAATGCATCAAGTGCCACAGTTGGATACCAGCAAGAAATTGAAAGAGGGGCAGGAGTTAATAACAGCCAGTCATGATGATTGCCATAATTTTCTCTTGACAACTAGCAGATGTTTTTCCAGTATTAACTAGCAGCTCTCATTATGGTATTGTTATGCTAAAATAATGGACCTTCAGCCTGGATTTAAAGGCTAAAAATAATGGAGGATCAATTACACTACCAGGCAAAACATTCACAAATGTTGGGGCCCTGTGGCTAAAAGCTGTATCTCATACTTGGTAATTATATTTCCTGGGGATTTAAAGAAGATCAGCTTCTTTGTGATGCTGGTGAGGGCATTAACAAGCTCTGTTGAAGAGGCCTGAAGCTGTAGGAAGATTTAATTAGTAAAAATATGATTTTGAAATCAGACGTAAACTTAACTGGAAGCCTTTGTAAGAGGTATTACCATTTTTTTTTTTACAAATTATATGGTCAGAATTTCTAGTTCTACTAATAATCTTTGTGAGAATATTTCTGAATTAATTGCAGGTGGGTAATATAAGGTCTGTGAATACAGTAGTAATCAAAGTAACTTGAGACAAGTTTTTACCAGTGCTGTAGGCAAGATCATCGTTGGTCAAGTGCCAGGAAAGTCCCAGGCCACACCTAGTTGAGATCAAGTGAAAACCGAGTCAAAGGGTGAAGTCAATAATAAGACAAAGTCAAAACCGAGATCTTGAAGAGTGTGCTAATTAACTAGAATTCAACTAATTTCCTCCCAAATGTGCTAATTCTTTATAGGAGTCATTTGACTACAGATTCATTTTGGATAGTGATCTTAATCATGTCAAAGGGGTGCACACAAAAGGGCACAAAAATATGGTGGTGAACATGTAGCTCCAATACAAAACAAAAATTGTGCTCATACTCTAAAGTACTGAAAGTAACAAATGCAAATGTTCTTAACAGTTAATGATTGTTGACTATTCTTATAGAGTGATGTGTGAGACTAAATATTTTTTTTAAATAATAATGTTGCACTTTTATTAGTAATGATCAAAAACAAGAGCATTGAAATAATAGTGTAGTATCAAGCTAGGCCATATTATTTATTTAAAGTGTGGTATTTCACCCGGCATTACACTACTCTATTAAAAAAAATGTAACCTTCACCTTCAAAAAGTGTGTTGTGCTGTAAAAGGGAAAATGTGTTTGAAAATGCCTGCCTGTTAAACTAGGATACCCTTACTTCATTCATACTAACACATTTAAATTAGGGATGTAATCATAAAACAGTTTACTCTTTATTTTGGTTTTCTCTCTGTATAAGAAGTCTTATACTATGAAACAGATATGTATCAAAGATTACCTGTTTTGGGACCTCTGGATGGTATCAAATGGCATGGGGATGTTACTAGAATGGGCCATTTATCTGTATGCTGATTGGTGAAATTGAAATGCTTTCTAACTATTATATGTGAATGAACGTAGATGATTAAAGGAAGTTATTCTGTTGAATCATTTCAGTCTTGCCATGTAAAATATACTGTAACTGTACACAGTGGGAGGTGCCACCATTGGTGAAAATAAAGGACATCAGTTTTGAATTTCATTTGTAATGATGACTCTTCCTTATTTACTGAGAATTTTCTCTAACAGCTGTATTGAGGCAAAAGTGACATTAAGATGAATTGAAACATCACATTTTCATAGACTACTCAGCATCAGATTTAATTATAACGTGCCAAACAGATTCAAATCATCTTTCCATTATGGTGAACCAGTAACATTTTCTTTCTTGTAAATAGCAACAAACTGTGCAAAACACCTCATTTATGTTAGCACATTATGCAATATATTAGTCAGTTTCAGCACCCAAGGATCGAGTGACTTTATAACTGACGCTCATACCTAAATAGACCCTTATGGCTCCTTTTGCAAGTGGTGGGCCCACTGTACCCTGGAAACATCTCAATTTTCCCCCACAGGAGTTGGAGGAGGTGGTGAGGAAAATACTTACTAATTGCTAATAATGCTACCCACTATGACTCAGATAAGCAGAAGAAAAATTCTCAAACTGCATAATTTTATCTAAAATTTAGCTTTTCAAGTGTTTGGTACTTGATCAATTTAAGTCCTCTAAATAATTAATTTGATACTGCTATATTTATTTATTCACATCTATGTGAACATCTCTGCCCCAAAATGCCAGAACTTCTCAGTGTCCTTTACAGAACTACAAAAGACAATGGTTGCGCTTGAGAAATGGGAGGACATTACTTGGACATTTTCATGTACTTTTAGTTGATTTGATTTTCATAAGTAAGGTTATTTTTAGTTTTTTAAGTGTCTTTTGGAAAACATTATGGACAGAATGATTTTTTTCTTATAATTTCCAAAGCTAGAATTAAGTGAAATTTGAATAGATTTTTCAACTGTTTCAATGTAACATGCACAAGCAGCCAACTGCAGTTTTATTATTAACCTTCTGCTTACTTTAGTGTACAGTGTAAGAGGTCTGCCTTGGTCATAAGGACATACTGTACGGTCTCAGGTAATATGTTACTGAATGATCATGTTCCTTTAAAGAATAACAAAGTTTCTCAGCAAATAATCTGCAGAAATGTGAATAAAATACATAATATATAGTTACACAGATCGATTGAAAACCCTTTTGGTTAAGCACCCATGATCTAAAAATCCAAAGAACATAATGGTCTTTCAACCAAATGAAGTCGCAGCTGCAGTGGCTACTGTTGACTGAAACTAATGCAGCTGAAGTTGTTGTTATGACAGATCAAGTTGTTGTGTCATTAGGATGGATCAAGAGAGCAGTCATCTAACAAACAGAAGTTGATACAGTTGAATTCTTCATAAGTTTTATAAATCAGACCTAGATTCTAACCAGAAGACCAAGTCAAAAACAGTTTTTAAAAATTATATATCGAGCACATCTGTCTCGCTTAAAATTGTCCAAAATGTTTCCAGGGCAAGATCCAACCTGCGAACGTTGCAATCAAGTTCCAGCCTCACTGGGTCACATGTTTTGGGCCTGCACCAAATTAACATCATTCTGGACCAAAATTTTTAAATGCCTATCAGACAGCCTTGGTGTCACAATCCCTCCTAATCCATTAACAGCTGTGTTTGGTGGACTTCTAGATGGGCTTAAAGTGGAGAAGGACAAACAAACTGTGATTACCTTCACTATACTATTGCCACATAGACTTATCTTGCTCAACTGGAAGAATCCTAACTCTCCCCTTTTAAGTCAGTGGGTAACTGATGTTTTATATTATTTAAAACTGGAAAAAAATCAAATTCTCAGTTAAAGGATCTGTGCAGAATTTCGTCAAAACCTGGCAGGATCTAATCAATAACATTTTAGAATAAGCTTTTAAAGCACTGAGGAAGCAGATTCCACTTTTTCTTTTTTTTCTTCTCCATTTATTTTTATTAACTTATTACTTCATCTGTTTACTTATTTTTACTAGCTTTAAGTTTACTCTGCTGGTTTAGCTCTCTTTCTCAGGGATGGGGGTTGATTTGTTTTCAATCTTATTTTTGTAAAAAATTATTTATTTGTATGGAATGTTGTGTGATTTCAATAAAATAAAATAAAAAAAAACAGTTTTTAAGTCTTACTTGAATTGTCACTAAAGTTTGCATGAACACACATTTCCCTGACAAGCCCAAGTCTTTCCTTTCTTTTCACTAAGATTAAACTCACTGTAGTGTGTGCATGGGCACAGTTATTCCTCCCAGCTAGCAACAATTAAAGGCAACAATAAGAATTTATTACGAAGAAAATGGAAATATGAGGTGAGACACAAAAATAACCAGACTGGGCTTGGGGCTTCCTGGAAAACCGTTTGGAGGTCGGTAGAACTATATCCCCTCCTACACGCCCTCTCAAACCACTGTACGGCTAGGTATATCCTGTGAATAGCCCAGTCAGTATTTGCACAACAATCGCTACACAAGTTGCCACTATAATGTTGGGTGAAAACAACAAACAGCAAATCAACATCAAATGTCTTATGAAATTGAACAAAACGGCCATAGAAACTGATAAAAAACAGTGTACAGCGATAACAGTTTCTCGCACACAAGTTTTTGAGCGGCACAAATGTTTCAAGGAAGGACAAGAAAATGTGGAAGACATTCAACGCCCAGGTCGAGTGACGCTTGCTTCATCAAGACAACGCTCCCGTGCACAATGCTTTTTCCGTAAAGCAGTTTTTGACTGACAAAAACATTCCTGTCCTCGATCATCCTCCCTATTTAGCTCCCTGTGATTTTTACTTGTTCCCGAAAATCAAAGGTGACCTGAAGGAAACACATTTTTCTTCAATGGATGAAGTGAAGACAAAAACGGCAAGCCTGTTGAAGAGCCTCAAGCAAGAAACCTTCTAGCACTGTTTCAATCAATGGAAGATACGTACGGAGCGGTGTAGAGATCAGGAGGGGGAGTATATAGAATTTTTTTTTTTACCAATCCGGTTATTTTTGTGTCTCAACTCCTATTAATAATTCCAGATAATAAATAGAATTAATCAGGACATTCTCAAATGTAGTTCTAACCAATAATACCGACAAATTACTAGAGTGAAAGAAAGTGCCCAAAGTAAATAAGGACACTGAGCTCAGACCTGTGTTAATGGAATCCTGACACAAACATGCTTTGTGTGTAGTGACAGAAACAAACAAACAAAAACATACAACTAACCATAAAGTTAAAGAAGGCAGCTGTTCTGAAAGACAAAAAAAAAGGCAAATATCAGCACAAAGGTTTTGCAAAGAAATCCACAAATCTAAACCTAAACCCACAATCCAATAGTGAAACCCAATTACCAGAAGCAAAATTTAATAAACCATAAAAATCCATGGAAAATGTCACAAAAGTGATCTCTATTCCACAGACACCAATGACCCAATACACGGACCATGTGGTGGCTCTGAGGCTAAAGAACTGCGCTGGCCTCTGGAATGTTGCCAGTTCAAATCCTGTTCTTACCTCCGTTGTGTACTTGAACAAGGCCCTTAACCTGAAAATGACTCCAGGGGTGCTATACGATGGCTGACCCTGCCCTCTGACCTCCAAAGTTCATGTGAAAAAAATCTCCTGAACCTCAATTTAAAGGTCATAGGGGGTGCTAAAGTAGTCCACAAAACTTGACGAATAGATTCAAACTTAAATATGCAACATATAAATACCGAATAACAAATAAACATAACAATATTAATGAAAAATAAATTAAAACAAAATTACAGAAAAAATAATCATTCAAGAATAACAGTAAAAAAGAAAATAAACAAAACATAAGAAACTCTGGCTGCAAAGCTGACACAATGTAACACTCAAATTGTTTACAAATCTAATGCCTTAACCATTTTCTCCAAATATTTTAACTCCTTAAAATAATTAATGACACCTTGGAATAAACAAATTAATAGTGTACAGGTGACTATCATCTATACAGCTAGGAAACTGAATATTTTATTCTACATGCAAAGCTCCTAATGACATTGTAACAGGCAAAGGATTGAACCCTGAAGTTCACAACATCAAACTTCAGACAAGAATACTGCTGCAGCATCATTACTTTTCAGGCCATATTGAAAATTATTTCATAAATATGCACTAAACCGCATAAATGCAGCTCCTGATAGCCTGACATAATTTTGAAGTCTGTGTTGCAAAATGGTTTAATCAATAGTGTAAGAGGTTGGTCTTAAATCTGAAAGTATAACAAGTGTAGTATTTTTTGCATCAGAAGATATCAGAAAAATGCTGACAAAATGAGTAAAGGCAGTTGCTGTATTATGTTCAGGACAAAAGCCAAATTGGAGCTTCTTAAATAGGTTTTAGCATTTAAGAAGTGAATAAAGTTGCAAGGTTTCATTTTTTTCAAGGACATTAGAAGGAAGGTAAATTCAAGTTCAAATTCTAAATGGCCAAAGAACTTTCCCTTCCTGCCCACATTTACTGACCACCATGAAGTCACTGTCTATTTCAGTGCCATTGGCGTTGGTGATCTTGGTGTCCATACCATTTTTCATTAGAGTACCAGACATCAGTTTTTTAGTCACATTTTGAAATTCCCTGCTTTTGATTAAACACTTTTGTTGTTGTATTTCATTTTAATCATATGATGATATCATATAGTGCACAATACAAGGCTACATTTTGCACAGGAAAGATTTTGTATATACAACAAAGTTTCGTCTCATGCCTATTTAGAATGCTACATGGGCAGCACATTTGACTAAGGCCATTCTCACCCTGGCCTGATTTTTTTTTCTCTCCTGGTGTCATGTTGGAACTTTTTTGTTTTCTTTTCCCAAAAAATAAGATTTAATGAATTCAATTGATTTGTTTTACATTTGAACTCCTTTTAAAATATTCTTTTACTCAAAAACAAAGCTCATTTCTCTCTGCCAGAAAATTTCTTCTTAGCTTTGAATAAAAAGAACAATGTTAGCAGTTCAAATAAGACCTTACTTTTAAACTCTTTCATCCCTTTCTTCTTGTGTCCTACTACCATGTATAGGTGTGCCTTATTTCTGACTTCAAGACAGCACTTCAGCTTGCCTCATTAAGACTTCAGTGAAAAAATAAAGAATGATTCATACAGCTAAACAAGAAGTCAGAGCAATGACCCTGCTAGTGCAGCAAATGTCCGGCAGAGTAGGTGTCTTCTTTTGTGGTATGATGGTTAAAAAGGGCTTATTGCTATGATTTCCAGAAACCCTCTGTATTGTTTGTTTTGATTGGATTTCATTAAAACAAATTATCCGTATTGATTGGTAAAGATGCTATTAGTCAAGTGCAAATATTTGCTAAAATCTGTATCCTTCATTAAACTAATTAACTGCTTTATATTGAATTAAGATGGTCAAACATCAAAGATCTTGAATAATAATTTAACAGCTGAAAACTTTGACTGTTTACATTCATTCACACATTAGACACTGAACTGTTAAAAAATACTAATTTGTTAAATTAGTTAAATGAAAAATTTCATAAAGTTTGTAAAAAGTACAGCCTCATGCCCAGTACTACTACTAATAATAATAATAAGTTTTATTTATGTAACGCCTTTCATACACTCAAGGACACGTACAGTATACTACTAGTTAGATGACTGGCCAGCAGTGTTTATTTGTCAATAGAAGACATTCACATTTTAAGCAAAGCCAAAACATATCCACAAAAAAGCATGCAAGAATGCTTTTGATGGTCCAACAAGAGCCAATTCACTCTCTGGTGTCAGTATACTTCTTTTGACTTAGAAGAGATTTCTGCAGCTCTTGTTTTTTGTAGTAAAAACAAATTCTCCTCATTCCTCAGAGCCCTGAAATAGAACAAAACAAAAAAGTTATAGCCCTGAAGAAATCGATGATTACTAAGAATTTAATATCAGTGGAACAGCTTTCAAAAATTAATTTTTAGTGTTGATGCCAGACATCAGCATAGTGACCTAGAATAAAATCCATTTGAAGGTAAAAAGTCCATCATGGCTGGGTTTATTATATTGTTATTCCCAATGAGCTCTTCCTTTCAATCTATAAAATGTGCTGTCACTTTTCTCTTCTGCTTACAGTTTCAGTAAATTGTAGATGTTTAAATGTAGAGCAAATATCAGCCCAGTTTGATAATGTTAGAATTTTAACATTTCTTCTGCTTTTGAACAAGTTAACCCTTGTGGCATCTATCTATCTATCTATCTATCTATCTATCTATCTATCTATCTATCTATCTATCTATCTATCTATCTATCTATCTATCTATCTATCTATCTATCTATCTATCTATCTATCTATCTTGTAAATAATTACTCAGCATACAAGGAGTTACACACCTCAAAAATGGCACCAGGGTGACACAAGAAGATTTCAAAGTAATAGAGAAAGGAAAGTCTATACTGGCATCAGCAATACAGATCTCCAAGGCAGTACTAAGGGGGGCAGTAAACTCTGTGTGATGAGACAGAGCTGGAATGGAATAGCTTACAATAAGCTAGAGGGATGTCTGAATATCTGATTTGAAAATATTTGGTGACAGCGTTTTCGCAAGAGGTCAGAATGCCTTTTGGATTAATGTTGGGAACAGCATATGATCCAAAGTTGGGAAAAATGGGATCAAGGTTCCCTTATAAGAGTCAGGCCCAGCAAGACTTGCAAATGATCAGTCATATGCTTCCAATTTATTAGATGACAACAGATGGTCCCAAGCATGGAGGAATGGGATGATGTTACTCTTTAAGGCAGGCACTCCAGAAACTGTTTGAGAGACGGTTTCTTTAATGGATAAATAGGGCTGAAGGGTATGGGGCTACTGCTGCTCATAAACAGAGTTATATCCTTGTAGTGGTGATACATGGGAATGAAACTTCAACTCCCAGCAGTCCCTGCAGTGGCTATGATTGGTCTTCTGCTGAGGGTGCAGGGGCTGCTGGGCACAAGGAGGCTGGCGCAACATTTAAAAGGAGGTCACTTATACAGAGGGAATAAAAAGTCTTTTGTGTTTCATATCTGGAGTTTCCTGTCGGTTTGCCTTCCTGTTTTGCTACCTGTGGATTCTTGTCTTGTCCTGGATCGTCTCCTGTTTTGGGTGTATGGACTGTCTGGTGTCTGCCTGCTGCATGAGGACTGTCTGAAGATTTGCTGTCATCCTGTGAAGAAAGGAGCGCTCCTGATCCCATTTACATGTCATCATTTCATCAGGAAATACCGGTATGATTGATCTTTACATTCTCATACAATGTGCTGATTTCTGGACTATCTACCTCCATCATTTCACTTCATCATTTGCCGTTTCTCATGGACTTAATTGTGTGTGGTTTGTTATTGCTTAGTTCATGTTTATTGTATAATCGCCTAAGGGAATCATTGTAGTTTCAAATATTTAATTTATTTTTGTTTAATACATTCTTTAATTTCTGTTTTATTACTGGTTGCTTTTTTATCTCTGTGAGGGAGTATGTGTGAGTAGGGCCTAGGCTGGATGCGTTCCTGGGATCCCCACCTAAAAAATAAATAAATCACCATCATAACAATGGTGTGAATCTTAGCCTGGTTTTATTCCACTACATTCTTGTGTATATGCATCCAAGGAAATGCTGGCCCTAATTTCAGGACCTGGAGAGAAGTGATCTTGGAATAATGTTTAAATCTGCTTCTCACCAGAGTCCATATTTAGAATAAACTTGAGAGGAGAGTTTGAGGCACAAACTAAGAGAAAGAAGAATGCATGAGCAACGAATACGGACAGAAGGTAAACATTTTATACTTGTTTATGGTACTGGAGAATTGATCAAATGGATGAGCTCAATCACCATATAGATTGGAACCTAACACCTTTTACAACTAGGTCAACAGGAGCAACTGTGCTTTGGTTTTTTACTTGCTGCCTCTTTATTTTTAGGCTTACTTTCCCCTTATATTTACCTCCACCTTAAAAAGATAAGTATCTGTGTGTTTGTCTCGTCACTATGTCTCTGTCATTCCAAAGGAAGGCAGGTCACAAACATTTATAGTAAAAAAAATGCAATGCATTAATCATTCCAATTGATGATGCATCACAAACATTAACACTGCTTTTACAAATCCCATACCAAATGACATATAACACAAATGTACATATTGCATGGTGCACTGCAAACTTTAACACTGAGGTCAAAGTTGATTACTTAGACTTCAGTCCTTCTTAGTCTTAGACTTCATTCCTGCTAGTGGTATCAATCAATGCACTATTCTAAAATTGTTTGTGAAGAGATGCCTCCCCTGTTAAAATATCAATTGTGCATGTTTTTGTATTAAACTGCATGTTAATTTTGTCTTCTGTTGTAAAAGGTTTTGTTTTGAATGCTTTATTCAGCATTGTTTTATCTAAATGCTATATGTTTGTAAATGTGAATAGCTTGACTTTGAAAAAGGTGTCATAAAAAATGAATTACATATACAATTATAGTTTGGCTGAATTCATCAAAAGGTAAAAACTCAAGTTAAACTAGCCTTGAAATTTCTGTTTATGTCTTTAATTATTCTATAAACCCAAGCATTTTTACAAAGACCATTCAATGCTTTTGTGTCATAAATCTTGTTTTTGTATCCCTTTTGTTTATTTTTTAACACTTTTGTTAATTCCCATTGCTTATTTCTTGTTAAAAATATAACTATATATTAGACGTCATTAATGCAGCATTTTTTCAATGGAATCTATACTAATAAAAGGCAAAGCCCTCACTGACTCACTGACTGACTGACTGACTGACTGACTGACTGACTGACTGACTCATCACTAATTCTCCAACTTCCCGTGTAGGTAGAAGTCTGAAATTTGGCAGGCTCACTCCTTACAGCTTACTTACAAAAGTTAGGCAGGTTTTATTTCGAA